>NC_072044.1:95000-295911 GCF_027791375.1 Indicator indicator
AGCCTTTTCTGTCCTCTGAGCTGTGTCTCCCCACATGATGTTAATGAGCAAATTAAACTGCTCTGTCCCGGAGGAAAGCCCAGGACCCTCCAGCTTGGAGCATCTCACACTCAGCTCCAGCCATTTCTGGTGGAAGCAGGACACAACATCCTCCAGACCTTTGATCAGGCCCTTCAGGGTTGGGGGAAAGGGGGGGGAGATAATTTCTGCACCCCTGTAGACCACAGTGCTTTGAGTTACCCACTCCAGGGAGGTAGCTGGGGACCTACTCCCCTAAAGGTGCTCCTGGCACCTAAATCCAACCTCAACCCATGCTCATCTCCCCTCCAAACCCAGCTGTGGGATGGCTCTGACCACCAGGTGACAGTGGCAAAGGTTTTGGGGCAAAAAGGTGACCTCTTCTGGACTTTTTTTTTTTTTTTTTTTGGCCCTCCAAAACAAGCAGGGTCACATCCTGCACCTGGACCAAAAGCATCTGTGGCTGTTGGGAACCCAGGAGTTGATGGCTTTGGCTTGGGCTGGGCTGAGAAAGTCAAGTCTAGCAAAAACCTGCAGCTAGAAGGAATGTTCCTGAAGTCAAAGCAGGGAGACGGCCCAGGGGGAGACGGGAATTGGGGGGAGATTCCTGGAATAACATCATTGCCTCCAAGAAACAGGGCAGTTACACAACTCACCCACCTCTGGAGATTTCAGCTCCACCCTGGACACCCTCAGGAAAGTTCTACCTCTGTGTTTATCCAAGGTGACTTTAAACACCCTTTTGGCCCCAAGGATTTACCCACCCCAAGGATTTAGCCACCCCAAGGATTTACCCACTCCTAGGCTGCCCCAGGCACTGCTCCTGCACCTCTTTCCCTCTAATCCCCTGCTCCACACTCCTGCCATCACTGGATTTAGCAGGATTTGGCCCCCAAAGGTGTCCTGCATCTGGGATGGAGAGGCAACCAGTAAGCACTGGTAGGGGATGGCTCTGCCCAGCACAGCTCAGAGCTGGAGGGGAGATAAGGCACCCCAGCTGGCCAAGGAGGAGATGATTTTTTTTTGCAGCAGGTCCCTGAATTGCTGCTTGGATCTCTGGCTGCATGAGGGGTAGAGGACTGAGCAGCTCATCACATCCATTGATCTGCCATGGGATGAACTGGAGCAGTGTGGGAACAAGGAGGAGGAGACAGGAGGGGTCCTGTAGACTACATCTGCCATGGGATGAACCATAGCAGTGTGGGAACAAGCAGAACATATGAGGAGGACATGGAGGACATGGGAGGAACTGGAGCAGGATGGGAGCAAGTTGAAGACAGGGCAGGTTCTGAAAACCCCATCTGATGTGGGATGAACCAGGTGAAGGTGTGAAGAAGAATGTCGGGAGGGGTCCTGTGGGCTCCATCTGCCATAGGATGAACTGGAGCAGGGTGGGAACAAGGAGAAGAAAGGAAGGGCCTTGTAAACCCCATCTGGCATGGGATGAACCAGAGGAGGGTGGGAACAAGGATGAGGAGACAGGAGGGGTCCTGTGGGCTCCATCTGCCATGGGATGAACTGGAGCAGGGTGGGAACAAGGAGGAGAAACCAGGAAGGGTCCTGCAATTCTTTACTACCAGGCACTGGAATGGGTTAAGTTGTGGCTGTTCAAGGCCAGGCTGGATGAGTCCTTGAGCATCCTGGGCTGGTGGGAGGTGTCCCTTGCCCATGGCAGGGGGTTGGAACTGGATGAGCTTTAAGCTCCCTTCCAACTCCACCCATTCTGTGATTCTGAGATCTCATCTGCCCTGAGATGAATGGGATCAAGGTGGGAACAAGGTGGAAACACAGGAGGGGTCCTGTAAGCCCCATCAGCACTGCAGTGTCCCAAGGCAGCAGCACTTAATTGGATTTGCAACTAATTCTCCAGCAGAACAATGCCCACAGAGACCTCCTGCAGAGCAGCTCCTCGGCCAGGCCCTGCTCAGAGCAATTAAGCACCAGAATGAGCCTCCACTCATTCCCCTCTTCCTGAGCAGAATCAATTAGCTGGGGTTCAGTGGAGGTTCTCAGGTGGGGCTGAGTTTTCTCCACAGCACCTCTGTGGTGTTGAGCACTTCAGATGTTGGGGTGAAGGGTTCTTATTTCTGAGCCCTGTGTGAGGTGCCCCTCAGTTTGCACCACCCCCCATCCACACCTTCAAGTATCAGAGAGATGGATCTGGGGGCTGGGGGGTTCCAGGAAACAAAAGCACACCCCCAAACCCTTCAGCACTCTGGATCTAGGACAGGTTCCACCTGGATGGGCTGCACTGGCTCTGGGGTTAATGAAAGGAGGGATGGTGAGAATTAAAGGAGTATGGCTTGGAATTGTGCCATAGGTTGGAGATTAAGGAAGCTTTCTGTACTGGAATAGTGATCAGGGATTGGAAGAGGCTGCCCAAGGAGGTGGTGGAGTCACCATCCCTGGAGGTGTTCAAGAAAGGTGTGGCCATGGCACCTGGGGCCATGGTTTAGTGGCCGTGGTGGGGTTGGGTTGATGGTTGGATCTTAAAGAGCTTTTCCAACCCAACCAATTCTATGATCTGGGCTCTGATTCCAGCACAGAGCATCCTCAGAGCCTTCAGGAGCTGGATGGGATATTTGCCACTGCTGGGAGCAGGGCAGGAGCTGTCCCTGGAAGCAAAACCTCAGAAGGGAGCTTCTGAGGTTGCTGCTGGAGAAGATCCTGGAAGAGTTTGCAGCTCATCCCCTTCCTTGGGGAGGAATTTGAGCAAATTGAGCTCTTCAGATTCAAGGCAAATGTGTGTGGCTGTGAGGGGACAGCAGGAGGGGAGATGCTGGTAGTTTATGAGGGATTAAAAATTTAAGACAGACTAATTTGAACCTTTGAGGGGATGAAAAGAGTCTGGGGAAAGCAGCTCGCTCCAGCCCTCAGTGTGGGAACTGAGGAGAAATGGGAATGGGGCCAGAAGAGGCTGAGAAGAGCTCACAGCAACCAGGAAGTTTCTCCTGCCCCATGGCACCAAAGGAGCCCAGAGCTCTGCAGCAGCCCAGCCTGAGACCCCTACATAAGACCTTTGCTTTGAAAAGGAGAGGTTAAAGAGGCAAAGGGGAGCAGGATGAACCCCCAGTACCTACCCCCCCAAACACACCAACAAAGACATGATCAGCCTGAACCAGCTGCCAGTGACTCCTAGGGGTTACTTTCACCCCTGTGCCTCAGTTCCCCCAGAGCTGGTGACCTGCTACAGAGCTTAGCAGGAGCCCTGAGGGGAAAGATGCAAAAGAGGAAGATCCCAAACTGTATTCCTGGTGCTGGGATGGAAGGATCCCTTCCTGCTGAACCCCACAGCAGCACCCAGCCAGATCCCTTCAATCCTCCTCAACTTGCAGACCTCAGTTCTGATTTTTTCCACCTTTTTTTTTCTTTTTAATATTTAAGGGCAGGGGAGGGGGGAGAAGAAAAATCAGATTAAGAGAGCAGCCAGGACATAGAGTACACACCACGAGGCAGATGAAACCCTTCTGCTACCCAGCCACAGAGCCCAAAGTTAATCAGCTATGGATTAACCGGGTCGGGATGTAATTTAATAACGAGTGAGGGTGAGTCCCTGCTAGGAGGGAGCCAAACTGGTCCCGCACCAGCTGCCCCATAAAAGCTGCTGCAGAACAGCACAGGTAGGAAGAGGAGAAGCCAGATGGGGTGAAATGAGCTCTGCGGAGTTGCAGGCTGCTCCCAAAAGGAGCCTGGTGATGGCTTGGCGCTCGGCCAGGCTTCGTTCCGGCTGAGCCTTCCTCATCTTCCAAGGGTTTTTAGCCTAATTCAGGACAAAGGGTTCGATGGGGATGCGGCGTGGGCTCGGGGCAGGCCGGGGAGGGGAGGTGGGGGACGACTGCTCCCCGCCGGGCGGGCTCCGCGATGTGATTGCCGCTGCGAAGCGTTCGACGGCACTTCGTGAAGCGGCTAGGGGATGGATGGACGGACGGACAGAAAAAGCGCTTTTAAAGTGCTTTGGTTAACCTGCACTAGAAGAGATGCAAGGAAGGTGGGGGTGGGGGAGTGGGGGGGGGTTGGGGGTGGAGTGATCCCTTTCCCCTCGAGCATTCCCGGCTCCGGCAGGGCGCCGGGATGGGGCCGGAGGGGAGTGGCCGCCCCGCGGCTCCCCCGCTGGTGCTTACCGCGGCGGTAACGCGATCGAGACAACTCGAGCCCAAATCGATGGGAAACTTTCCCGATCTGCCCAAAAAGTGCTGGGATGGAGGCAAAGCCCCTCACACCCCCGCTCTCCCTGACCCAGCCTCCAGAGCTCAGCGCTGTAACCTCAGTCTGCTCCTAGGGACAAGTCAATGACTTTGGCCCCCCCTCAAAATCCGCACTGGCAGCGAACCCTGCGAGGAGGTTGTCGGCCAGAGCCAAGAATGGATATAGGGAATAAAGGGAAAGCAATAGGAAAGCACTAATGGGGTCAGAGGATACCTGCATTGATCCCCAGGTTTGCAACAACGGCAGCTAAAAAGGGCCAGTGGCAGGGTTTAGGGTCCCAGTGACAGGGTTTGGGGTCCTGGTGGCAGAATTTGGGGTCCCAGTGGCAGGGTTTGGGGTCCTGGTGGCAGGGTTTGGGGTCCTGGTGTCACCTGGGGCTTGTGGCATCATGTGCTGAGCCAGAGCCACTGCAGGGAATGGCACAGCTCCCCCAAACACACCACAGCAAGCCATGGACCACAGGGTCCTGTCCAGGTGAGGACATCATAAATGAGTCTTGGCAGCCAAAAGCAATTGAGACTTCAAGGGACCAAAGGGGTGCCCGTGGGACCCTCTGGCTGCTGGCAAACCCAGGGCTACTTGAGGCACACACCTGGTGATCAGGAGAGCTTCAGCCTCCCTTTTCCTCCAAGGACAACCTGAACTTCTCCCCTGCTCACCACCACCCCCCCAAAAATAGCCAAGAAAACAGAAGGACAGCAGCCAACCTCCCCAAGCCCACCCGCCAAGCCCTCCTCTCCTCCACCCCAACCTCACCCTGCCACCAAGGCTGCTGCAAAGAATCAGGGAGCAACAAACCCAGCTTCTGCACCATCCTCATCCTCCTCCAGCATGAGGGGCTCTCGGTCCCCCTGTCTCCATCCTCCTCTTCCTCCCTCAGCTGGGCTGGCCGGGGGCTGCCTCTGGCGGGCTCATGGCCACGGCAGTGCTGGGCTGCTCCTACCTCTCCTGTGCCGGGAGGAAAGGTGATGCTGGTACCCACGTGAGCCCGGTGGGACTCCTTGCCCTCATTCTCCTTGTGCCTGAAATGGGTTTTTTGTTCCCTGGCTGGGTCCTGTCCAACAGCAGCAGCAGTATCCAGGACTCCAACCCACCACGTCGGTGTCCGCAAACGCCCGCACGGCCTTGGCTTTGGGAGTGAGGGTGAGGAAGGAGCAGCCCAGAGAGGAGGAAGAGGAGGTGATGCTCAGACATGGCCCTTCCCATCCCCTCCATGCAGAGCTACTCACTGGGATGCTCTGCCACATGCAGCTGGGACAGTTCCCATTGAACAAGGATCCTGTTTGCTTGCACCTGCTTGAGAGGAGAGAGAAGGTGGAAACCCAGGACCCTCTGGGAGGAGGCCTCCAGGGCTCTGCTGTCCATGGATCCCCTTGGCTGGGCACTTCCTTGGCTGCTGCCAACATCTGGGCCTCATTTTGCTCCAGTGCATGAGGGAAATCCTCCATTCCTGGGAGCCTGTGACTGCCAGGAGGGGAGATCCCAAACCATCAAAGCTTTGGGAGCAGGAACTGCCCTCGAGGAGCTTTTTCCATCTTGGTTCTTTTTTTTTTAGGGCCAAAGGTACCTGTTCCTCTGAGAAGCTCTGCAGGGGGAGTCATACTTTGTCCATACAACACTGAGTCCTGTCCACATCCTGGACAGAGTCAAGGGCAACCTCAGCCAGGTGCAGAGCAGAGGTTGCTCAGGTGACCCTGCTCTGGCAGGGGAGTTGGACTTGATGCTCTCCAGAGGTCCCTTCCAAACCTTACCATTCTGGGTCTCTGTGATGCTGGATTCAGCCATAAGCCCTCAGTTAGCCCAAAAAGCCCTGGGGGCTGTGAGCATCACCTCCTGCCTCCATGGAAGGCATCTGAGCTGCCATTTCAATCCCCTGCCCATTTTGCTGGCAGGAGTTGATGTCACTGCAGCTATTTCCCTTTCCATCTCTTCCCTCCCTGCCTCAAAACTTCACAAACAAACCCAAACCCAAGAGCATCACCCTGGGAAGGGACCCAGCACAGAGGAATGGGGAGAGTACCAGCCAGGACTTTCCCTAACTGACCTCCAAATGTTGTCCTCAGCCCTCCCCTGCATCCCAAATCCTCCTGCCAGCAGCTTGGGAAGCTGAGCCTTTCCCTCGAGCTTTATTCCAGCCTGTGTAACTGGGGCAGGTTTCCATGCTGTGCTGTTGAATTCAGAAAGGAAAATACAGAGATCAGCCTGCACTGAGCCCTTTAGCAGCCTCCCAGCAGTGGGTGGGCAAAGTCAGGGTCTCCTGGAGGTGCTGCTCAAGAAGAACTCCAAGGAAATAAAAAAGAAAAACAAAACAAAACCCAAGAAAACCGCATCCTGGAAACTCTGGTCTGGAAAATCAAGCCTGGAAAATCAGGTCTGGAAAATCACACACACACACACACACACCCACCCCAGCTCTGGGGCAAAGGAGGATCTCACAGCTCAGCCAAAGCACAAAGCTGCCCCTTGAGGTCATCTCTCCCTGGCATCCCCAGGTTCCTCACACCCAGGTGGAGCTGATGTTGCTTTGGAGCTGATTTTTGCCTCAGAGCAATTTCCCAATCTCCTTCCCATGACCTTTGAAAGCAGATACAGCCAAGCCCCACAGCAGCAGAGCCCAGAGGGGTGCACAGCCACCCCAGGATGGGATGCCCTGGTCCCCACCTCCATGCCCCAGGTAAGCATGGCAGGGCTGTGGTGTTTGTCCCAGCTGCATGCCATGAGCTGGGTTTCATCTTGGGATGCAGTGGGAAATAATTCAGGGGATGCAGACACACGATCTGGGCTGGAAAAGCTGCAGTTTTCAGCCACTTAGGGGTTGGAGGAGCTGCAAAGATTGAGCTGAGGAAGCTGGACTGGGCTGCTCTGGGAATCAGCAATGCAATCACTTCCCCCCACACACTAAAAATTAAGATTTACTGGGGTGAGGCTTTGCTGGTGTGGACATTTCTCCAGTGCCTTCAGAGCTTGCCCTCCCCTGAGACCATGAAACTCACCACATAGCCAAGATGAAACAACTCCTCTGGGGTCACTCTGGGGTGATGCTTGCTTGAATAACCCAACCCTGCCCACCAAAAGTCTCATGGGGCCCTTCTGAGCTCTTCCACCCAGTCTTTAGCCCCATCCCCCCTTGGTTTTCTGTTTGACCAGCCCTTGAGGATGGAAATGTTCATGGTGGGAGAGCTGCAGCAGCACTGCCCCAGCACCAGGACCATTCCTGCTGTGCTCCTGCACTGACCCACACCCCCAGGGACAGCAACCTAAACAAGTCTTCCAGAAAAAAAAAAACCCTCTTGTTCTCCACCACTAAATGCAAAGTGAGTGGAATGCACTGGCAGCAGAAGCAGCTTTGACCCAGCATTGCCATTAACCCTCCCCACACCCTGCTCTGTCTCACTGGGATGAGCACTGCCCAGAGGGAATTCCCACACTCAGTCCCTTGGGATCAACCTAAAGCATCCTTTTTTTCTTTCCAGGGGACACCAAGCCAACTTCAAAAGCAAGATTCCATTAAAGCCTTATTACTGCAGCCTGAGCTTGGTGTTGTCCTCTTCTCCCTCTCATCCCCTCCTCTTTTAATCCACCCTGGATGCTCTCCACTGCTCTTCTGGGTTTTAAGTGACTGCTTGGCAGCCACAGATTCCAGCCTGGCAGAAAGTCTGACGAATTCTTTCACCCCACAGTCCTTAACAGCTCAGGCTGAAGCCAAACTAATGTTTCCTTAGGTGTATCTTGAGGTCTTCCACCTTTCCTGCCCAGGGCTCCACCACAGCAGCTTGCTGGGGGCTGATGGAAGGATCACAGCCAAGAGGAAGGACTTGATTTAAGGCTTGGAAGAGAAACAAAGGCTGCAAATGCTCAAAGCACAGAGTGGATCTGCCTGGCTTCAGGCACAAACCCAAGAGCATCCCCCCAAAAATCCTGAATCAGCACAGCCTGGTACAAAACCCACGAGCCCAAGCTGGAGATAGATGGAAACCTCTTCAAGAGGGTGACTGCTCCAGGTCCTGCTGCTAAGAAAGCCAAAGGAAAGGAGTGGCTGAGGTATGGATGGGACCTCTCCACGGGTGCTGAGCTCTATTGCCACTAGCTCATCAGTGCTGTACAGAGCTCTAGGAGCACAGGAAATGAAGCTTAACCCAGTCACTCACCTGCAGCCAGCCTAACTTACAGCCCTTCCTCAAGCCAGAGGAGTATCCTGGGTGGTTCCCTCCGTGGCTGGTGCCTACAACGCCTCTGACACACAGGGAAGGATTAGGAAGAGTTTGTCTCAGGGAAGACTCAGATTCAGAAATCCAACACCCCCATGAAACCCTACCTGGCCTTGCTGTCCTTGGCTTAAAGGAAACCCAGGGAAGAAGCAGGGCAGCTGCACGCAGGGCTTTGCTGCGTTGTCACAGACACAGGGGGTAGCCACTGCCCCCAGCAACCCCAAACTGTCCAGCAAGCAGCCCCAAGGGAGGGTTGTACCCCCCTGGAGTTCAGCTTCTGAGCTGCCCGCCCTCAGCTGATAGCTTTGTCTCCATCATTGCCCTGTGAGACGTGGGCTGAGGAACACCAAACCAGCCCCAAGGGAGGGTTGTACCCCCTGGAGTTCAGCTTCTGAGCTACCCACCCTCAAATGATAACTTTGTCCCAACCATTGTTCCATGGACAATGCAGACATGGGCTGAGGGACACTCAACCAGCCCCAGATGTGGATTGTACCCCAAGAGCTCAGCTTCTGAGCTGATCCCCTTCAAATGATAGCTCTGTCTCCATCATTGCTCCATAGGCAATGTAGAGATGGGCTGAGGGACACCCAACCAGCCCCAAGGGAGGGTTGTACCCCCTGGAGTTCAGCTTCTGAGCTGCCCACCCTCAAATGATAACTTTGTCCCAACCATTGTTCCATGGACAATGCAGACATGGGCTGAGGGACACTCAACCAGCCCCAGATGTGGATTGTACCCCCAAGAGCTCAGCTTCTGAGCTGATCCCCTTCAAATGATAGCTCTGTCTCCATCATTGCTCCATAGGCAATGTAGAGATGGGCTGAGGGACACCCAACCAGCCCCAGATGTGGGTTGTACCTCCAGGAGCTCAGCTTCTGAGCTGCCCACCCTCAGCTGATAGATTTGTCCCTATCATTGCTCCATGGGCAATGTAGAGATGGGCTGAGGGACACCCAACCAGCCCCAAGGGAGGGTTGTACCCCCAGGAGCTCAGCTTCTGAGCTGCCCACCCTCAGCTGACAGCTTTGTCTCCATCACTGCTCCGTGCCCCATGGGCTGAGGGAGTCCCCTTCACGTTCAGAGCTTCCCACCTGGCAGCAAGCCCCTGACTGAAGAAGCAACATCCACACTTGAAGATTAAAGGACACCAAAGGGTCCAGCAGCTCCTCCCTGCCCAGATGTGGGCTGGGGTCCAGTCTCTTGGTCCCTCCAAGGCACACTGCTGCCTGAACAAGAGGCATTCCTTGCCCTTCCCTGTGCAATGCCTAAGGGCAGTGCTTTGGGAACTGGTTGACTTGTGGCCTTTCCCTGTCCCAGAGACATCCTGGGAGCCTTTCAAGGCGTTTTCCAGGAGATCCTGAGCATCCCACTCTGTGGGAAAACTCAGAGAGGAGCCTGGCACTCAGCTCTGAGAAGCAGCATCAGGCAATGCCAGGGCAGAGGTGATGCAGCACAAGGCCACAGGAGGCTCATCCCATTAGCAGTGACTCTCCTTGTCCCCTGAGACATCAAGAAGGAGCTGTTGGAGACTTCAGCTGCTCTGATGGATCCTTCCAAGCCTAAGGTATGGTGTCCTGGACACCACTGTGCAAAGAAAACCTGGGCTGGGCTAAGCCCATCTGTCTCCTGCTTGGTGAGGAGAATGGGAGGAAGGTAAATGCTGGAGGCTGCAGGGTTGGATGGACCTTCTCCACCTCTCTTTGCTGTGTTGAGCTGCTCTGCATCTTGGCATCAGGTACCATGGCCAATCCTGCAGTAAGCATGGACAGCAGGTGGGGGAAGGACAGGTCCTTCAGGGCAACAAAGCTGGGGAAGGGCCTGGAGAATAAATCTGATGAGGAGTGACTGAGGGAGCTGGGGCTGTTCGGGTTGGAAGAGAGGATGCTGAAGGAAGACCTCATTGCTGTCTACAACTACCTGAAAGGAGGTTGTGGAGAGGTTGGTGCTGGTCTCTTCTCCCAGGTAGTTAGTCATAGAAGCAGAGGGAATGGTCTCAAGCTGTGGCTGGACATCAGGAAACAATTTTCAGGGCAAGAGTGGTCAGGGATTGGAATGAGCTGCTCAGGGAGGTGGTGGAGTCACCAACCCTGGATGTGTTTAAAGGTGGTTTGGATGTGGTGCTTGGGGAGGTGGTTAAAGGGTGAGCCTTGTAGGGTTAAAGGGTTGGACTTGGTGATCCTGAGGCTCTTCTCCAACCTGAATGGTTCTGTGATTCACAGAATCTGAATTAACCAGGCTGGAAAAGACCTCAGAGATCATCAAGTCCAACCTGTCACCCAACCCCATCTCATCAACTAACCCATGGTACTGAGTGCCTCATCCAGGCTTATTTTAAGCACTTCCAGGGATGGTGACTCCACCACCTCCCTGGGCAGCTAATCTCTCTCTCTCTGGGAAAAATTTCTTCCTCACATCCAGCCTGAACCTCCCCTGGTGCAGCTTGAGACTGTGTCCTCTCCTTCTGTCACTGCTTGCCTGGGAGAAGAGCCCAACCCCCACCTGGCTACAGCCTCCCTTCAGGCAGTTGTAGAGGGCAATGAGGTCTGCCCTGAGCCTTCTCTTCTCCAGGCTAAACAACCCCTCTGTGACTCTGTGTCCATGGCTTGCCCAAGTCATCAGCTTGGCCATTGTGCTTTAACCCAACTCACAGGGAAGCCTCCAAGACCTGCCTCCATCCTTCAACCCTCCCACCCCCCACCCACCCAAAGCCAGGCCTGGGCACCATCCCTAGGAGCTGGCAGTGCCTCCCTGGGTGCTCCCCAGAGGTTAGGGTTACCCAGCAGGGATGGGGGAACCTCATTAATTACTCCTTCAGCTGAGTGGTGCTAACGAGGGCTGGGGACATATCAAGAATCATGTCAGCATGGCAAAGTGGCACAGGGCCACCCAGGAAGGGTGATGCTCTGCAGAAAGGCCTGAAGTTGTTACAAGGACGTGGGGAGACTTGATACAAAGGGACAGCTCATCAATAGCTAATGGACAAATAAATTATGCACCCACCTGGCTGGATTGGGTTTCTCCTTCCTCATGGCACCCTGCTGTCTCCATCACCTCCTTTCCCCTGCCCACCTTGGTTTTTCTCCTTTCATTTCCTTGCTTTCTGGGACTTTGCTCTGTATTTGTTCACTGCTGAAAGCTTCCAAGCTGCAGCCCTGAGCCCAGGCTCTTGTGGAACTCACAGAGCCATGAAGGCTGGAAAGGATCTCCAAGATTCACAGAGTGCATTGGGTTGGAAGGGAACCTCAAAGGTCATCTTGGCCAAACCCCCTGCAGTCAGCAGGGAGACCTCCAGGTAGAGCAGGCTGCTCAGGGCCACAGCAAGTTTGACCTTGAATGTCTCCAGAGATGGGACCCCAGGCAACCTGTTCCAGCATCTCCCCAGACAACCTGTTCCAGCATCTCCCCAGGCAACCTGTTCCAGTGTCTCCCCAGGCAACCTGTTCCAGTGTCTCCCCAGGCAACCTGTTCCAGAATCTCCCCAGACAACCTGTTCCAACATCTCCCCAGACAACCTGTTCCAGCATCTCCCCAGGCAACCTGTTCCAGCGTCTCCCCAGACAACCTGTTCCAACATCTCCCCAGACAACCTGTTCCAACATCTCCCCAGACAACCTGTTCCAGTGTCTCCCCAGACAACCTGTTCCAGAATCTCCCCAGACAACCTGTTCCAACATCTCCCCAGACAACCTGTTCCAGCATCTCCCCAGGCAACCTGTTCCAGCGTCTCCCCAGACAACCTGTTCCAACATCTCCCCAGACAACCTGTTCCAGTGTCTCCCCAGACAACCTGTTCCAACATCTCCCCAGACAACCTGTTCCAGCATCTCCCCAGACAACCTGTTCCAGTGTCTCCCCAGACAACCTGTTCCAACATCTCCCCAGACAACCTGTTCCAGCATCTCCCCAGACAACCTGTTCCAACATCTCCCCAGACAACCTGTTCCAGTGTCTCCCCAGACAACCTGTTCCAACATCTCCCCAGACAACCTGTTCCAGCATCTCCCCAGACAACCTGTTCCAACATCTCCCCAGACAACCTGTTCCAGTGTCTCCCCAGACAACCTCTTCCAACATCTCCCCAGACAACCTGTTCCAGCATCTCCCCAGACAACCTGTTCCAGTGTCTCCCCAGGCAACCTGTTCCAGAATCTCCCCAGACAACCTGTTCCAACATCTCCCCAGACAACCTGTTCCAGTGTCTCCCCAGACAACCTGTTCCAACATCTCCCCAGACAACCTGTTCCAGCATCTCCCCAGACAACCTGTTCCAACATCTCCCCAGACAACCTGTTCCAGCATCCCCCCAGACAACCTCTTCCAACATCTCCCCAGACAACCTGTTCCAGCATCTCCCCAGACAACCTCTTCCAACATCTCCCCAGACAACCTGTTCCAGTGTCTCCCCAGACAACCTGTTCCAGCATCCCCCCAGACAACCTCTTCCAACATCTCCCCAGACAACCTGTTCCAGCATCTCCCCAGACAACCTCTTCCAACATCTCCCCAGACAACCTGTTCCAGAATCTCCCCAGGCAACCTGTTCCAGCATCTCCCCAGACAACCTGTTCCAACATCTCCCCAGACAACCTGTTCCAACATCTCCCCAGGCAACCTGTTCCAGCATCTCCCCAGACAACCTGTTCCAGTGTCTCCCCAGACAACCTGTTCCAGCATCTCCCCAGACAACCTGTTCCAGTGTCTCCCCAGACAACCTGTTCCAGTGTCTCCCCACCCTCACTGTGCAGAACTTCCTCCTGTTGTCCAACCTAAATCTCCCCTACTCCACTTTCCCACCACTGCCTCTCATCCTATTGCTTCAAGTTGGAGGAGATGATCTCTAAGGTCCCCTGCAACCTAAGCCATTCTATGATCCTGTGCTGCAGTCCAACCATTAACACAACACCATCAAGTCCACCACTAAGCCATGTCCCTAAGGTTACCCCCTCCAAAAATGGACACCCATGCTGAAGAATGAGAACCTCGGTGATGTTTGACCCGGTGGGTCAGCACTTGTAGAGACCCCAAGGTCTTGGCTGCCCACATCCATCCAGAGCAGGACAGGGCACCACAAGCCACCCTGAGTCCTCTCCAAGGAGGCTCAGACACCACAGCAGGGCTGCTCCTGCTCCCAGAGATCTCTCAACACCCTGGAAACACCAAACCTGAAAGAGAAGCTCCAAGGCAGCACAACAAAAGCTTCTCAGGGTGGCTTTCTCCAGGCTGCTCTGCAGGGTGTGACCTGTCCTGCCTGCCATCTGCCTGGCCCCAGCAGGACCAGCCCGAGCTGCTCAGAGCCAAGTGCCAGCAGCTCAGTGCCAGCCACGCTCCAGCAGGTCCCTGGCAGCAGAGGGGGAAGGGGGAGGCTGGGCCATGGCCTGGGCAGCCTCAAAGCTTAGCTGGAGATGGCCCTGCTGAGTGCAGGGAGGTTGGACCAGATGACCTTCAAAGGTCCCTTCCCACCCAAACTACTCTGTGATAATAGGGAAGGGGATAAGGGGGGGGGTTGCTCCCTGCACTCAGGAGTGGGGCTCCCCAGCACCCCCAAAACTCCAGACTAGGAGAAGGGTATCACAAAATTCATCAGGTGGAAGGGCTCCTCAAAGGTCATCTTGTCCAACCCCCCTTGCACTCAGCAGGGACATCTCCAACTAGATCAGGCTGCCCAGGGCCACAGCAAGTTGGACCTTGCATGTCTCCATGGCTGGGGCTTCAAGCACCTCTCTGAGCAGCCTGGGAAAGCTGAGCCTGGCTTGGTGGAAGGAGCTCTGGGGATGTCCCTGCTCCCTGCATGCCTCAGCCAGCAGCCCCAGCCCTGCACAGCCCAGGAGGACGTGGATCTGCCTGCTCAGTGTCTCCCCAGCTGGGATAAGGCAGCAGGACTGAGCAGCTGCTGGGGCTGCAGGTGGGGGCTGCCAGCTGCTCCTCTTTCCACAGGGCCAGCAGCTTCCCCTCTCACCTTCCCCAGCCCAGTTTCCCATCTGGTTTGTGGGCAGCACTCCAGCATCTGCCTGACACTGCAGCCAGGGTGGTGCTTCCCATCAGGTGCTCCCTTGCCATGCAGCTCTGTGAGGAGCAAAGGCTGAGAGCCCTGGGGCTGAGAGCCTGCAGAAGAGCAGCCCCAGAGGGGAGCTGAGCAATGCCCAGCAAGAGACAAAGGAGCTGTGGGGGGCAAGAGGCTGGGGGCAGACTCTTGGCAGTGGTGCCCAGGGACAGCACAAGGAGCAAGGGGCACAAACTGGCACCCAGCAGGTTCCATGTGAAGAGGAGGAGAAAGTTGTTTGGTGTGAGGCTGCTGGAGGCCTGGAGCAGGCTGCCCAGAGAGGTTGTGGAGTCTCCTTTTGTGGAGAGCTTCCAACCCCCCCTGGGCATTGTGCCCCTGGGCAAGCTGCTGTGGGTGCCCTGCTGGAGCAGGGGGGTTGGAGTGGATGAGCTCCTGAGGTCCCTTCCCACCCCACCACTCTGGGGTTCTGGGTAAATGCTGTTCCTTAGCCCACAAGCAGCAGTTTTAGAGGAAGTCAGTCTCTTGGGTCACATCTTGGAATCCCCCAGCCCAGCCCAGTGCTCTGGGGCTGGCTCCTGTCAGCAAGAGGAGCCCAGAAGCTTCTCATCCAGGCCAGCCCCCAACTCTTGCTTCGAGCTGGTAAACCTCAGGCAGGTACAGCCCCACCCCCACCACACCAAGGAGGTGCAGAGCACTTAGGGCAGAGCCAAGAGCAGCATCCCAGTCCCTGGAGCAGCTCTTTGACTGGGGGATGATTGCTCTACCTTCCCTGTCCCTGTGTCCTGAGGTCCCCTCTGCCAACCACTCCCCACCTTCCCCCATATTTTCTTCTCTCTTTCTCTGCCCACTCTCCTTTCACCAGGCTGTGCTATGCTATCCCTGCTGCTGGGTGGGGCTGGGCAATCTGATCCCCACCCCCACCCCCCTCCTGGTGCTGGCAGTGCACACTGTCACTAATCACCCCAGACCTCCCCCTGACCCTAACGCAGCTCCACCCTGTGGGGGCTCCGTTGCCCAACTCGGCGCTGCCCCAGCACCCAGCAGGCTCCTGTTCCACCCCCTCAGCAGGTTTCCATGACCCTAAACCCACGTCATGGCAGCTCCTGGTCACCAAAATCAGGCTATTCTGTATCAGTAATAAGAAACTCTCAGCACCTCTGACCACTGCAGCTATCTGCTCACACCCTTGGCTTCATCCCCAGGGGGAGCAGAACCTCGCTGCAGCCCCCGGGCAGGGTTCCCCCAAAGCATCCAGCTCCACAGAATCACAGACTCAGGCAGCTTGGAAAAGACCTCAGGAGGTCATCAAGTCCAACCTAGCACCTCCTGCCTAACACCTCCTGACAACCAACCCCTGGCTCCAAGTGCCACATCCAAGCTTTTTTTGAGCACCTCCAGGGATGGTGACTCCACCACCTCCCTGGGCAGCTCATCCCATGGCCAATTCCTCTTTCTGGGATGAACTTTCTCCTCACCTCCAGCCTAAACCTCCCCTGGGGCAGCTTGAGACTGTGTCCTCTCCTCCTGTCACTGCTTGCCTGGGAGCAGAGCCCAACCCCCACCTGGCTACAACCTCCCTTCAGGGAGTTGTGGAGAGCAATGAGGTCTGCCCTGAGCCTCCTCTTCTCCAGGCTGAACACCCCCAGCTCCCTCAGCCTCTGCTCACAGGGCTGTGCCCCAGACCCCTCCCCAGCCCTGTGCCCCAGACCCCTCCCCAGCCTTGTGCTCCAGACCCCTCCCCAGCCTTGTGCTCCAGACCCCTCCCCAGCCTTGTGCTCCAGACCCCTCCCCAGCCTTGTGCCCCAGACCCCTCCCCAGCCTCATTGCCCTTCTCTGGACACTTTCAAGTCTCTCAATGTCCTTCTTAAACTGAGGAGCCCAGCACTGGACACAGCACTCAAGCTGTGGTCTAAGCAGTGCTGAGCACAGGGCAGGATGAGTTCCCTGCTCCTGCTGCCCACACTATTCCTGATCCAGGCCAGGATGCCAGCCCTTATTTAACCCCCAAAGCAGCTTCCCTCATGAATTGGCCTTTGCTTGTCCATTTCCTAGCAGCCAAAGGTGGAGCAGCCATAGAATCACAGAATGATTGGGGTGGGAAGGGACTTTTAAAGCTCATCCAGCCCAGCCCCCTGCAGTCAGCAGGGACATTCCCAGTTACAGCAGGTTGCTCAAAGCCCCAGACATGGAAGGGGAAGCATTTCAGTGCCTTCTGCTGCAGCCTGGGATTTTCCATCTGTGTTTCTTCTTCTCTGGTTATCTGAAAAAGAAACCATCTCACAGAATCCCAGAGTGGTTCAGGTGGGAAGGGACCTTCAAAGCTCCTTCAGTCCCACCCCCTGCAGTCCCCAGGGACAGCCCCAACCACAGCAGGTTGCTCACAGCCCCAAACAACCTGACCTGCAATGGTGCCAGGCATGGGGCAGCTCTCACCTCTCTGGGCAGCCTGGCACAGGCTCTCCCCACCCTCAGGGTCAAACATTTCTCCCTTCTCTCCACTCTGAATCTGCCTCTTTGAGTTCCAAACCATCCTCCCTTGTCCTGTCCCAACAGGCCCTGCTCAAAGCTCTGTCCCCAGCTTTCCTTTAAGCACTGGAAGGTCTCCCTGGAAAGAGAAAGTTCTTGCTGGTGCCTCCAAAGCAGCTCTGTCTGTCTGCTCCGTGGTGCCTGGGTCTTGCTGGCTCTGAGAAGATGACCAAGAGAGTGAAATTCTGCTGTCAGTCCTCTTAAATTCACCTCGCAGGGGAATTCGTGTCCCTCCCGGAGGAGCTTTAGCGGAGCTTAAAGCACACCACCGCCGCCGCCGCCACCAAACGGGAGGAGAAGTCTCTCCTAGCAGCACTGAAATCCAACAGTGCCCCTGTCTGGGGGGATGGAAATAGAGCAGCTTAGCGTTTTCACAGTCAGCCACAGCACCTCCCTCAGCCTCACCAGGATGAGGGCTACCCTCCCCCTCCTCCCCCGCAATGGGCTGCACCCAGACGCCCTCCCCCCAGCTGCCCAAAGCCAGCTCTGTGCTGCTGCTGCTGAAGCTGGGACCCCTCCACATCCCATCCTCTGCAGCAGGGAGGTGGGAGGGAGGGGGCTGCTGGGGGTGCATGGCAAATTTAAACCCCTCCCCCTCCCCTAAAAGGGTTCTGCAGCTCTTGGCAAGCGGCTGTGACAGCACAGCTCCAGCCAGAAGGGGCCAGTGGTGTCTGTGGTTTGAGCAGGGAGGTGCTGGACAGCCAAGCACCCAGAGGGATGTTAGAGGCTCTCATTCCCCTCTGCACTTACTCAAATCCCCCAGGTAAGCACACACACCACCAGCAGGGCAGGATGGGCTCCAGGTCATTCCTGGAGCACTGAGGGCTACCAGTTAGAAGGGACCACAAGGCTCAGCCAGTCCCAACCCCCCTGCCATGCACAGGGACACCTCACACTGGATCAGGCTGCCCAGAGCCTCATCCAGCCTGGCTGCAAACACCTCCAGGGATGGAGCCTCAACCACCTCCCTGGACAACCCATTCCAGGCTCTCACCACTCTCATGGGGAAGAACTTCTTCCTCACATCCAGTCTGAATCTCCCCACTTCCAGCTTTATTCCATTTCCCCCAGTCCTGTCATTCCCTGACACCCTCAGAAGTCCCTCCCCAGCTTTCTTGGAGCCCCCTTCAGATCCTGGAAGGCCACAAGAAGGTCTCCTGGGAGCCTTCTCCTCTCCAGCCTGCACAACCCCAACTCTCTCAGGCTGTCCTCACAGCAGAGCAGCTCCAGCCCTCTGCTCCTCCTCCTGGCCCTTCTCTGGACACCTTCCAGCATGTCCATAGCCCTCTTGTAACAGAGGCTCCAGCCCTGGACACAGAGCTCCAGGAGTGGTCTCAGCAGAGTGGAGCAGAGGGGCAGAATCCCCTCCCTGGCCCTGCTGGCCACACTTCTGCTGCTGCAGCCCAGGCTCTGCTTGGCTCTCTGGGCTGCAAGTGCTCACTGCTGGCTCCTGCTGAGCTTCTCCTCCCCCAGCACCCCCAAGTCCCTCTCCTCAGGGCTGCTTTCCAGCCAGTCCCTGCCCAGCCTGGATTTGTGTTTGGGATTGCCCTGCCCCAGCTGCAGGACCTTGCCCTTGGTCTTGTTGAACCTCCTGAGGTTGGCTTGTGCCCAGCTCTGCACCTGTCCAGGTCCCTCTGGGCAGTTCTGCATGCCCCAAGAATAAGAAGGACCTGGAGCTGGTGGAGAGGGGCCAGAGGAGGCCAGGAAGATGATCAGAGGGTTGGAGAACCTCTGCTATGGGGCAGGCTGGGAGAGTTGGGGCTGTTCAGCCTGGAGAAGAGAAGGCTCCAGGGAGATCTTAGAGCAGCCTTCCAGTACCTGAAGGGGATCCAGGAGAGCTGGGGAGGGACTTTTGACAAGGGCTGGGAGTGCCAGGATGAGAGGGAATGGATTGAAGCTTGAGGAGGGGAGATTGAGACTGGAAATTGGGAAGAAATTCTTGACAGTGAGGGTGGGGAGAGACTGGCACAGGTTGCCCAGGGAGGCTGTGGCTGTCCCCTCCCTGGAGGTGCTCAAGGCCAGGCTGGATGAGGCCTTGAGCAAGCTGGGCTGGTGGGAGGTGTCCCTGCCCATGGCAGGGGGGTTGGGACTGGGTGATCTTGAAGCTCTCTTCCAACCCAACCCATTCCAGGATTCTGTGATTCCCGGGGATGAAACCCCAGCCAGCCACTGCTCAGTGGGGAGTCAGCTGCAGGAGGACTCAGCTCCAGCAACCTCTTGGGTTGTCAGTGGGAAGCAGGGAGGCACTGGAAGGAGGAGTCACCATCCCTTGGAGGTGGTCAGAAATCACCCAGAGATGGCACTCTGGGACATGGCTTGGTGGGCATGGGGGTGTGGGGTTGGTGCTTGGACTGGATGAGAGGACACAGTCCCAAGCTGTGCCAGGGGAAGTTCAGGCTCGAGGTGGGGAGAAAGTTCTTCCCAGAAGGAGGAATTGGCCGTTGGATGTGCTGCCCAAGGAGGTGGTGGAGTCACCATCCCTGGAGGTGTTCAAGAAAGGTGTGGCCATGGCACCTGGGGCCATGGTTTAGTGGCCATGGTGGGGTTGGGTTGATGGTTGGATCTTAAAGAGCTTTTCCAACCCAACCAATTCTATGATCTGGGCTCTGATTCCAGCACAGAGCATCCTCAGAGCCTTCAGGAGCTGGCTGGAACATTTGCCACTGCTGGGAGCAGGGCAGGAGCTGTCCCTGGAAGCAAAACCTCAGAATGGAGCTTCTGAGGTTGCTGCTGGAGAAGATCCTGGAGCCATGGTTTGGTTGTCAGGAGGTCTTAGGTAATAGGTTGGACTTGATGATCTCTGAGGTCTTCTTCTCTGATTGATTCTGTGATTATCTTAGAGGCTCCTCCAGCCTCAGTGATTCCCTGATGTTGCCCTTGGACAACTCTGAAGCTCACTGATCAATTCCTCTGCACCCTGCAGCCTTTTTGGGGTAAGATGAAAGAGAAGCACTGGGGGGGAGAAAAAAAAATGAAGAAATAAACAAATTGCTGTTTGCTCCTCTCTGCAGCTAACTCCTGGGGGTGCAGCTGACTCCTGGGGGTGCAGCTGACTCCTGGGGGTGCAGCTGACTCCTGGGGGTGCAGCTGAATCCTGGGGGTGCAGCTAACTCCTGGGGGTGCAGCTAACTCCTGGGGGTGTTGCTTTCTCCTTCCTGCCCTGAAAACAAAAATAATAAAAAAAAAAAATCCCTGGAGGTCTTTAAGAAAAGCTTGGATGTGGCACTTGGTGGCAAGGGCTTAGCTGATGTGGTGGTGTTAGGTCAGAGGTTGGACTTGATGAGCTCAGAGGTGTTTTCCAGCCTCAATAATTCTGTGATTCTGTGGAAAAAAAAAAAAAAAAAAGGGTCTCCTCCATCCCCCCCTCCCCCATCCCCCACTCTCCTGCTGCTGCCAACTCAGCAGCCAGCTCCTCACCCCCTCTCTGCTGCTGTGTGCCCTGAAACCAGGCAGCAAACTCCACTGGTGTGAAACAAAGCCACCCACAGGAGCCAGCTCCCCCCCCAGCCTTCCCAGGAACAAAGCCTTCTTCACCCCCCCCTGCTGCCTGCATCCCTCAGGGGAGGAGGAGGAGGCAGCCAGGAGCTGTCAGGGAGCTGTCACAACATCTGCTGTGTGTGAAACAGGGATCCACACCCTCAGGGAGTCACTCCTTGGGGTTGGCTTCTGTCTGAGGACAGCTGGGGAGAGAGCTTTTGAGCAGGACCTCTCGGGATGGTTTGGAACTAGAAGAGGGAGATTCAGAGTGGGTACCACAGGATGGGTTGGGTGGGAAGGGATCTTGAAGCTCATCCAGCCCCAACCCCCTGCCATGGGCTGGGACACCTCCCACCAGCCCCAGGCTGCTCAGGGTCTCATCCAGCCTGGCCTTGAGCACCTCCAGGGAGGGGACAGCCACAACCCCCTGGGCAACCTGTGCCAGTGTCTCCCCAGCCTCACGGGGAGTCCAACCTAAAGGCAGCTTCCTGCAGCTTGAAGCCATCACCTCCCATCATGTCACTCCAGGCCCTTGTACAAAGTCTGTCCCCAGCTCTCCTGCAGCCCTCTTCAAATCCTGCCAGGCCACCAGGAGGTCTCCCTGGAGCCTTCTCCTCCCCAGGCTGCACAACCCCAACTCTCTCAGCCTGGCCTCCCAGCAGAGCCCTTCCAGCCCTGCCAGCATTGCTGTGGCCTCCTCTGGCCCTGCTCCAGCAGCTCCCTGTCTGTGCTGTGCTGAGGGCTCCAGAGCTGCCCCAGCACTGCAGGGGAGGTCTCAGCAGAGCACAGCAGAGAGGCAGAGTCCCCTCCCTGCCCCTGCTGCCCACACTGCTGGGGATCAGCCCAGGCCAGGCTGGGGCTTTCTGATAAGGAAGACATTTCTGACACTGAGGATTGGGAGAACCTGGCCCAGGCTGCCCAGAGAGGTGAGAGCTTCCCCATGCCTGGCACCACTGCAGGTCAGGTTGGTTGGGGCTGGGAGCAACCTGCTCTAGCTGCAGATGTCCCTGCTGAGTGCAAAGAGTTAGACTGGAGGAGCTTTGAAGGTCCCTTCCCACCCAAAGCAGTCAATAATCAAACCAAACACAACCTCTGCTCCCTTCCAAGCTCTGCCTGGCCTTGCTCAGCTGCTTCCACCCAAGCACAGAGTATTTCTGGCTGTCCCAGTGACACCAGCAGCTCCAGGCATGATCCCAGCCTGGTTTGCATTTGCCAAAGGTCCTTTTCTAAGCTCAGGCAGGTGGAGCTGCTCACCAGATTATCAGCCTCATTCCTCAGGTGCCCTTCTAGCCCTCAGCTTTGGAAGCCTGCTGCTCCCCGGGTGATGCTGATGAATAGGTTTGCCTGCTGGTCAGGGCCACATGTGCCAGCTGGGCTGAAAATGTGGGTGAAAACCTGGGGACTGGGCAGGGAACAGGAAGGAAAAGGATCCTGGTGGTGCTCAGCAGCCTGTTTGACCCCAGCTCCAGTGATGCTTTGCAGCATCCTCCCTCCCCATGTCCCATTGCTTTACTAGGGGGGTGAAAAGGAGCAGTGAAGATGTTGGAGCATCACTGGAAGATGCTGGACCATAGCTGAAGGTTGGGCCATGCTCCCAGCCCCTCAGGATCACACACAGGGACAAATCCATGCAGAACCAGTCCCAGAGACATAGTGTGGAGAAGGTCTGGAGGCACTGGCCTCATCCCTATCCTCCTCCATGGGCAGCTCCCATTGATCATCCTGGAGGATCCTGAGGTAGATGAGTCTCTGTTTGCATCCATCAGCTTTCCAGATGTGCTGCACCCCTCCAAGAGTTGAACCTTGGGGAGCCTCCAGCAGCAATTCCCAAGTGGGAAACAGCCTCCTGGTGTGTCCCCTCTCCAACACTTCCTTTCTTTGCTGGGATTAGGGAGGATTGCTCCTTTTCATCCCAGCTCTGCCTGCCCTGATGTCATCCCCTGACCCTGCTCAGCCCTGCCACCTCCCCACCATCCCCACCAGCTCTGGGGGGCTTCTTGAAGAAGACTTGAAGCCAAATATTAAACCTTTCCCCTCCCCCCCCCCCACCCCCCCCCAGGAAATGCAGCACTTGGAAGCCTGTAGAGAGGCTGGAATCTGGGTAGCCAGGGGTGGGCTCTGGGGGTGGGGTTTGAAATGCCATATCAAGGCAGAGACTGCCCTGGTGTGGACACAGGGACAAGGAGAGCCCTTGGGCAGCTGCCTGGGCATGATCCATCCTTGCTGGCAACGAGAAGGATGAACTAAGGAAAGCTCTTTTGGGGCCAGCAGTGACTAATTCTTCTCTGGAAGCAAGGAAATAATGATGGGTCTTTCCCAGGGAAGGGAGAGCCCTTAACTACCAGCCTGGGCAAGCCTTCAATGTAACCTTCTGACTCCCTCCTCCTCCTCAGCTGAGCTCCTCACAGCTCATTTCTCCATCCTCCAACTAGGAATGATCCCTCTCTCCCACTCCACTGGCAGGACACAGCCCTGGCAGGGACACCTCCATGGGATTAATTGCACAGAGTCATTTCATGTGTTTAGCTTCTTTTAGTTTGTTTATTGTGGCTGAATAACCTGGGAGGGAAAGCCTGGAGATGGGAAGTGTCCACTCAGGCACCAAGAGGGAAGCTCTGCTTTGCCAGCTGCAAAAAACTGTCTCCCATTTGCAGGCTGATGGTGCTGAGTCTCTAACCATGCATGCAACCTCTGCTGGTCACTAACAGCAGCCAGGTTTTAGGGTGAGGACCTCCAAATGCTCCCTCATGGCCAAGAAGGCAAATGGGATCCTGGGGTGCATGAAGAGTGTGGCCAGCAGGTCAAGGGAGGTTCTCCTCCATCTCTATTCTACCCTAGTGAGGACACAGCTGCAGTCCTGGGTCCAATTCTGGGCTCCCCAGTTGCAGAGGGACAGAGAAGTGCTGGAGAGAGTCCAGGGCAGGCTGGGAAGCTGCTGAGGGGCCTGGAGCAGCTCTGGGAGGAGCAAAGGCTGAGAGCCCTGGGGCTGAGAGCCTGCAGAAGAGCAGCCCCAGAGGGGAGCTGAGCAATGCTCAGCAAGAGACAAAGGAGCTGTGGGGGGCAAGAGGCTGGGGGCAGACTCTTGGCAGTGGTGCCCAGGGACAGGCCAAGGGGCAAGGGGCACAAACTGGCACCCAGGAGGTTCCATCTGAACAGGAGGAGAAAGTTGTTTGGTGTGAGGCTGCTGGAGGCCTGGAGCAGGCTGCCCAGAGAGGTTGTGGAGTGTCCTTGTGTGGAGAGCTTCCAACCCCCCCTGGGCATTGTGCCCCTGGGCAGGCTGCTGTGGGTGCCCTGCTGGAGCAGGGGGTTGGACTGGCTGAGCTCCAGAGCTCCCTTCCAGCCCACACCACGCTGGGATTCTGTGCCCCTGCTCTGGGCTGGTTTGTGAGTTGCCTTTTGGCTGCTTCGTGCAGGATTCTCAGGCTGCACGGGAGGCTCAGGAGCTGCAAACCCTCAGTTTAATTTCGCTCTCGCCGGGGCTCTGAAGGCAGCCGAGCTGCAAATCAAAGCTCCTGGCTCCACGCCTCCCGCTGCAGGCAGAGAAAATGCAACAGCCTGGAAAGAGGGAGAGGAGGGGGACGGATCCTCCCGCAGTGGGAGACCAGCGGAGTCAGGGAGCGGAGCTGTCCTGCTCCTCCTAAAGCACCGCAGTGCCGCAGCCGGCACGGCCGGACCGCCGCCGGCAGCCCTCCCCCTGCCCGGGACTCTGCAGGATGCTCCTGGCGCCTCCTGCCTGGCCCTACTGGTGAGACTGGGCCAGCCTCAGGCTCGGCTTTATTTGGCTGCAAACGAGATGCTGCCAGCTTGAGAACAAGCCCTAATCCCTGCGAGAGGAGACAGAGGGCCGGGGAAGGCTTTTTTTTTTTCCCTCCCTCCCACTGTGTTTTCCCTCCCCTCCCAAACCTGACTGCAGTTCCCATCACCTGCTCCCCTTTAGGTCCCAAGTGGTGTCAAAATCCATCTGCAGGCTGGTGGGAGTCAGTCCCAGTGGGGAGAAGCTGCCAGGGACAGAATGGTAAAGAGGATTTTCCATCCCCCCTCCCCTCCCCTGTTCTGCAGCTGAGGTTTTGAACACTCCTGACACCTATTTTTACCTCGAGGGTGTGATGCAGCCCTCGGGGCCCCAGAAAAAGGCTCTTGCAGGGGGCTGGGTTATTTCTGTGAGCATCCTTGGGGTGAGGAGGAGCAGGGGGGGGGGGAGGGAGGATTGCAGCACATTCCCCAGGGGCTGGAGATCACTTGCATGGAAAGGTGTTACCCGTGGGAAGTCATGGAATCACTCACAGCAGGGTAGGGGGTGGAAGGGACCTCCAGAGATCATCCAGTCCAACGCCCCCTGCCAGAGCAGGGTCACCCAGGGTAGGTCATGAAGGAAAGCATCCAGGTGGGGCTTGAAAGCCTCCAGAGAAGGAGACTCCACAAGCTCTCTGGGCAGCCTTTTGAGCTGCACAGGCTGGGCTCCCAGTCTGCCCAGTGCCAGCAAAACGATGAGAGATGGGATGAAGGCCCCTTGGAAGTCACCAGGTGGATGTCACCAGCCCCATGCACAGGGACAGACAGCCTGGAGTCAGGACATACATCCATGCCCAGCCACCACAGGCAAGGCTGCTGCTGGGTTCTCCTGTGTGGCCATGCTGGTGGGACTGCTCTGTCTGTGCAGGCACTGCAGCACCTCCTGCCCCTGGGGACCTCTGACACAGGTGGCCAGGAGCATCAGCAGGGCACCAATGTGTCCTCCTCTAGCAGCCCTGTGCCACTCAGAGGTGCCAGGAGGGGAAAAGAACCTCTTGCATCAGTGCCAGCTTCATCTCACTGTGCCCTCTGTGTGCCCACTTGGTTTCCCCTTGGCCACCATGAGACCCTCCCTCCCTCCCTTCCTCCCCAGGGACCCTTCCTCCCTCCCCACCTTCTCAAGCCTCTTCTCCACCACCTTCTCAACCACTTTGTCCATGCTTCCACCAAAGGAATCCTCCCTGCTAAACACAAGGGCCCCTGCCAAGATAAAAGTGAAGCTGTGAATAATGCATGGCTCAATCTTTTTTCCCACCCTCTGCTGTTAAATATTTAAACAGCACCAAGATGTCTGGAGCTGAACTTCAGGAGGAGGAACCTGTGCAGAGCTTCTGGCCCTGGAGAGCAAGCCCTGTGGTGGGGAGTGAGCTGGGGATGGTGCAGGAGGAAGGTGGGAGATGCCATGGGGCCAGGAGGAGACATTTCTTGGGTTGTGTGAAATGCTGGGCTAAGGACAAGAGGATAAAAGCTGAGTTATATCTTGGTGAGGAGAAAAAGGTCCAAAGCCTCCTGGCCTTCAGAAAGGGAGGGAGTCCTTCTGTAGGACAGAGGTGAGCAGTTTGTTGAAAGGAGAATCCAATGGTTTCAGCTTCCAGCACTCTCCTCCCCTCTCCTCCTCCTCCTCTGCCTTCCTCTGGCTCCAAACCTCAGTGGAGTTTTGTTCAAATTTATGATTGCCCCCCCCCCCCCAAAAAAAAAAAAAAATAGGACCAGCAAATTCCCTCTGCTTGGATCTGCAGCTCCCTGTGCTCTGCTCCCCACCTGGAAAAGAGGAAAACAACCTCTGGCATCACTAAAACAATTGGGCTGCTCCTGGTGCAGCAACAAACCTGGACATGAGGGACAGCTAGGAGGATATTTACCCAATCCCAATGGATTGGAAGCTCATTGTAGGAATCAGGGATCCCCTCCAGGGACAAAGCCCATCCTGCCATTGGTTTTATTTTGGTTTAGTTCATGGCATGTAGGAGAGCAGAACATCCCTGGGAACCTCCACAGGAGCTGGCAGTGGCCACTTGCAGCCCAGAAGGCCAACAGTGCCCTGGGCTGCATCAAGGGAAGTGGGCAGGAGAGGAGATTCTGCCCTCTGCCCTGCTCTGCTCAGACCCCACCTGCAGCACTGCCTCCAGTTCTGATGCCCCCAGCACAAGAAGGACCTGGAGCTGCTGGAGAGGGTCCAGAGGAGGCCACAGAGATGATCAGAGGGATGGAGAACCTCCCCTCTGGGCACAGGCTGAGGGAGTTGTGGCTGTTCAGCCTGGAGAGGAGAAGGCTCCAGGTGGACCTGAATTTGAAGACAGT
Organism: Indicator indicator; assembly: GCF_027791375.1. Lineage (NCBI taxonomy): Eukaryota > Metazoa > Chordata > Aves > Piciformes > Indicatoridae > Indicator > Indicator indicator. The sequence goes on from NC_072044.1 coordinate 121,533, forward strand.
TCCTGGGGTGGACACAGTTTCTCCTCCCCCTCTGGAGGATCTTAGTGGGGGTTGGTTGGGTTTTGTCATTAGAATTGGAGCAAAGGAAGAGCTTGGGGCCCCCAAAACTGCTGCAGCTTGAATGAGTTCTGCTCCTGAACCAAGAACTTCACTCAGTCTTAACCTTCTGCAAGACTTTTTCCCAACCCACTTTGCCTATGAAACAAAAGAGGTTTTTGGGGTCCCTCAGTGGAATGCTTTGAACACTTCAGATCTTTCTCCTCATCTACACTCCCAAGCCAAGTTATTAATCCAGACAATATGTTTCCCACACCACCATCACCACCACCACAAGGCCTTCACTCCATGAGTCATCATTTTTCCTGCTGGGAAAAAAAAAAAAAAAGGGAAACATTCCCCAGCTCCCTTGCTCAGGAATTTCTCTCATCTCTGCATGACACCCCCTGAGGTCAAAGCAGATGTGGTGGCTCCTGACCAGATGTGAGGGTTTCCTGGGTGTGGATTGTAGGTTCAGGTTGTCCAGCAAGGATTTACTCCATCCTCTGAGGTTGGTGGCAAGATCTCCAACTCTTTTGGTGGTGCTGGTTGGTCCTGGTTGATTTGTTGCACTCATCCACAGAGAGTGTGCAGGCAGAGAAGGCTCCCAGGAGACCTTCTGGTGGCCTTCCAGGATCTGAAGGGGGCTCCAAGAAAGCTGGGGAGGGACTTTTGAGGGTGTCAGGGAGTGATAGGACTTGGGGGAGGGAGAAAAACTGGAAGTGGGGAGATTCAGATTGGATGTTAGGAAGAAATTCTTCCCCATGAGGGTGGTGAGAGACTGGCACAGGCTGCCCAGGGAGGTGGTGGAAGCCTCATCCCTGGAGGTGTTTGCAGCCAGGCTGGAGGTGGCTGTGAGCAACCTGCTGTGGTGTGAGGTGTCCCTGCCCATGGCAGGGGGGTTGGGACTGGCTGAGCCTTGAGGTCCCTTCCAGCCCTGACAGTTCTGTGATTCTGTGACTTTGAAGCAGGTAAAGGGGAAGAAGAAGGTGCAGGTGAGCTGAGCATCAACACAGAGAGCAGCTGGAGGTGGTCTCCCAGCTCATGGTTGTTCTCCCCACCTCTGGAGATGAAGAGAGGAGGAAATGCCCACCCACCAGGGAGGTTTTCCCACTCAGTCTGGGTGGACTGAAGCACCCCAGGAGAGGATGTCACCTGTGTCAGGCCAGGAAACACATTTGATCAGCCTGGAGAAGTGAAGGCTCCAGGGAGACCTTCCAGTGGCCTTTCAGTACCTGAAGAAGCAAGAGAAGAGCTGGGGAGGGACTTCTGACAAGGTCCTGTGGTGCTAGGACGAGAGGCAATGGTTTGAAAGTGGAGCAGGGGGGATTTAGGTTGGACATTAGGTGGAAGTTCTGCACAGTGAGGCTGGGGAGAGAGGGGAACAGGTTGCCCAGGGAGGCTGTGGCTGTCCCCTCCCTGGAGGTGTTCAAGGCCAGGCTGGGTGAGACCTTGAGCAGCCTGGGCTGGTGGGAGGTGTCCCTCCCATGGGTTCCTCACATCAATCCTCACCCCCAGGGCTGGGGGTTTGGAGCAGTTTGAGCCTGGTCAGTGGCCAAGGTCTCAGGGAGTGAATATCTGAGTCTGTCTGTGGGATCTGTGCACTCACAGGTTGGGCTGGGTTGGAAGGGACCTTGAGGATCATCCAGCTCCAACCCCCTGCCATGGGCAGGGACACCTCCCCCCAGCCCAGGTTGCTCAAGGTCTCATCCAGCCTGGCCTTGAACACCTCCAGGGAGGAGGCAGCCACAGCCTCCCTGGGCAACTTGTGCCAGTGTCTCCCCAGCCTCCCTGCAAAAAATTTCTTCCTACTCTCCAGTCCCAATCTCTCCTCTTCCAGCTCAAAGCCATTGTCCCTCACCCTGTCACTCCAAACCCTTGTCAAAAGTCCCTCCCAAGCTCTCCTGGAGCCCCTCCAGCTACTGCTAGGCAGCTCTAAGATCTCTCCAGAGCCTTCTCCAGGCTGAACAGCCCCAACTCTCCCAGCCTGTCCCTATAGGGGAGGTTTCTCAGCCCTCTGATCAGCTTTGTGGCCTTCTCTAGACCCACTCTAGCAGCTCCAGGTCCTTCTTGTGCTGGGAGTCCCAGAGCTGGAGGCAGTGCTGCAGAGATCACTGAGCCCAACTTTTTTCCTGATGCTTGAACACTCCCAGCTCCTCCCTGAGGGAACTGCACTCTGGTAGCATCTAGAAGAGTTTTCAGAGAAGTTTTCATTTAAGCCAAGGAAGAGCTGGGAGTGAGAGGCCCAGAGCTGGAGGGCAGGCACTAATCAATGCACTCATTTATTGATCAGCAGGGCAGCAGGCAGCTACAGTCATTGCAGGAGGCTTTTTGGAGCAAAAAATGGACAACTGAAGCAATAACTTTCAGAGGAAGTTCTTATCTGGAGGGGCTGATCAATAGAGAGAAGAACCATAGGAGACTTTTTGTCTCTTCCAGGGCTGCTGAACCTCATCCCAGGCTTCCCAAAGCTTTTATGAAATAAGCAGGAAGTCACTAAAGAGAAGTGGCTTTGCTCCAGCATGGAAAGATCTCCAGGACATGCTGAGAAGGATGTTCTTCACTCCTGAGATTCTTGGGTTCAGCCTGTGGATGCCTCCTCAAGTCCCTTGCAGCACCTTTTGCTCCTCTGTTGGGCCATGGAAGTCCTCTGGCAGAGAGGTTTGGTGGTGAGGTCACATCAGCTTGGCTTGGGGATGTGTGGCCAGGAGGCAGTTCCCTTGGGCACAGCCTTCAGCCAATATGGAGAGGCCAAAGAGCAGAGGCCACCCCTAGAAACGAGATCCTGTAGCTCCTACTGAGGATCCTGCCTGGGGGCACCTGCAGAATAGTGCCCTCCAGGCAGAGTCTGGGCTCCCCCATGGGACCCAAAGGGGTGAGTCTCCCTCATCCCATGGGCACCTCAATCTTCACCATCACCCTCCCCCTGCCACAGGGAAATTTCACCCTTGATGAAGCCAGGGCAGCAGGACCAGGATCTCCAGGGATTTCAAGGTCCATTAAGTGGCAGCGTAAGGCCTGAGCCTCATCAGGCATAAAACTGGAGCCAGTCCAGGGACATGAGCAGGGTGAGGGCACAGGAGCAGCAGCAGAGTGGAACCAAAGGCACTCTGAGCTGTGCAGTTGGAGAGGACCCAGTCCAGAAGGACAGAGGACACAACACTGAGCCCTCATGACCCTTGCACTGCCATGGGACCTTGGTGCTCCTTTCAGCAGCACCAGAAACTGCTGCCAGGAGCAGAGATGCCTCAAGGATGAGAGAGGATGACTTAGAATCATAGAATCATAGAATCAGTCAGGGTTGGAAGGGACCACAAGGATCATCTAGTTCCAACCCCCCTGCCATGACTTGTGTTTGGTGTGGGGAAAGGCAGGACCCACAGGACCCTGGAGCCCCATTGGCTCATCTCTTACTCACACACAGGGAGGCATCCCCAGGTGAACTTCACAGGGTCTTGTTGCCAACAGCACCATCATGGTCAGAAGAGTGAGAGAGGAGCTCCTCTGAGTCAGTCATCTGCTCAGCTTGGGGATCTGTCTTCAGGCCAGGAGAGCAATGCCTTCAAAGGACTCATTCCTCAGCATCCATGGGGACAGGAGGCAGGGAAACAAGCTCAGTGGGACCACAGAGTCATAGAATGCATGGAACTGGAAGGAACCTCAAAGGTCATCTTGTCCAACACCCCCTGCACTCAGCAGGGACACCTCCAGCTAGAGCAGGTTGCTCAGGGCCCAGTCAAGTTTGACCTTGAATGTCTCCAGGGATGGAGCCTCCACCACATCTCTGGGCAGCCTGTTCCAGTGTCTCACCAGCCTCATTGGGCAGAGCTTCCTCCTGATGGCCAACCTAAATCTGCCCTGCTCCAGTTTCAAACCATTGTCCCTCGTCCTACCCCCACAGCCCCTTCTAGACAGCCCCTCCCCAGCTTTCCTGCAGGTGCCCTTCAGATACTGAGCTGCAGCTCTCAGGTCTCCCTGGAGCCTTCTCTTCTCCAGGCTGAACAGTCCCAACTCTCCCAGCCTGTCCAGGAGCTTCTCCAGCCCTCTGCTCATCTTTGTAGCTTCCTCTGGATCCTCTCCAGCAGCTCCAAGTCCTTTTGTGCTGCGGACTCCAGAGCTGGACACAGCCCTGCAGGTGAGGTCTCACCAGAGACGTTCACTGCGGGTGCCAGGGATGCCACTCAGCAGAGCCAGGAGAAGACCTCCACTGAGCCCCCCCCAAGCCTCCTTTAACTGTGGCATCACCAAGGCTCGTGGTACACACAGCTCTGTGCTGGCTTGGCCCTTCCAGCCAGCTGCACTTGGCAAGAGCTTGGCTTGGGAAAGCATCCGGGCAAGGCGTGAGCAGGCAGCCTGCCAAGGGCAGCAGCTGGGGGGAGCTGGGAAGGCACATCCCCAGCACAGCAAAGCAGGCAGCAAGGAAAGGAGCAGCAGGAAGGGGCTTCCAGGATCTGAAGAGGGCTCCAAGAAATCTGGGGAGGGACTTTTGAGGGTGTCAGGGAGTGATAGGACTAGGGGGAATGGAAAACAGCTGGAAGTGGGGAGATTCAGAGTGGAGGTGAGGAAGAAGTTCTTCCCCATGAGAGTGGTGAGAGGCTGGAAGGGGTTGTCCAGGGAGGTGATGGAAGCCTCATCCCTGGAGGTGTTTGCAGCCAGGCTGGATGAGGCTCTGGGCAGCCTGATCCAGTGTGAGGTGTCCCTGGGCATGGCAGGGGGTTTGGGACTGGCTGAGCCTTGGGGTCCCTTCCAGCCCTGACTGATTCTATGGTTCTATGATTCTATGGTTCTATGATTCTAGGATTCTAGGATTCTGTGACTCTAGGATTCTAGGATTCTAGGATTTTAGGATTCTAGGATTCTAGGATTCTCCTCTCTGCAGGCATTGAAGGCACCAGCTGAGAAAGTAGGGGGGAGGACCAGGTACTTCTGGCTTCACTCTGAAAATATGGATCCAGAGATTCATGGAATGGTTTGGGTTGCAAGGGACCTCAAAGCTCATCCAGTTCCAACCTCCCTGCCATGGGCAGGGACACCTCCCACCAGCACAGGTTGTTCAAGACCTCATCCAGCCTGGTCTTGAACACCTCCAGGATGGGGACAGCCACAACCTCCCCGGGGAGCCTGTGCCAGTGCCTCCTCACCCTCACTCTCCAGAATTTCTTTCTTAATCTCCAGTCTCCGTCTCCCCTCTCCCAGCTCCATTGTCCCTCATCCTGCCACCACAAACCCTTCTGAGCAGCCCCTGCCCAGCCTTCCTGTAGCTTCCCTTCAGATATTGAAATGTAGCTCCAAGGTCTCCCCTGAGCCTTCTCTCCTCCAGGCTGAACACCCCCAGCTCCCTCAGCCTGTCTCCGTAGCACAGGTTCTCCAGCTCTCTGAACACCTTTGTGGCCTCACCTGGACCCACTCCAGCAGGTCCAGAAGTTATTTGCTGGGAAATATGGATCCAGCATGGAGCTGGTGATGGGAAGCAACCCCACATCTCAGCACTGCAAAGCCATCCCATCCTGTCCCATCCCATCCTGTGCCATCCCACCCTGTGCCATCCCACCCAGCTCCTAACCATCAGGTCTTGATAGGATCCTGGAACTGCTGAGGTGGGAAGAGGCCTTTGAGATCATCATTTTAGTCCTGTAATCTGGAAAGAACTCCTCTGGCAAAACCAGGACAAGATGACATTGACCATCTGTCCAGCAAGCACCTCCCTGTCTCCTGGCTGTGCCCTTTGGAAGGGTCTCTCAGGCAATCCAAGTGGCATCCCTTGTACCACCAGAGAGGCATCTGAGCCTCTTTCCCTGGCTCCCTTCACCATGAAGACAGAAAAATGAATTCTTTTAAGGCCTGCCTCTGCTGGCCCCAAGGCTAATGGCTAATTGAAGCTGGATGAATCAGACAGAGGAGTTTCTCTCCACTGACCCTAAGGAGGCTCCCAACACCCAGACCGAAGGGAGAGGTCCTCCTGGGGATGCCTCCATCACCAGGAGACATCCCCAGGGAAGCAGCCTGATGGAGAGCACAGCTCTAGGGCTCTTTGCTCCCAAAGAGCTCTTCCATGCTGACCCACCCTAGGGCTTTCTTCCCAAAGAGCTCTTCCATGCTGACCCACCCTAGGGCTTTCTTCCCAAAGAGCTCTTCCATGCTGACCCACCCTAGGGTTCTTTGCTCCCAAAGAGCTCTTCCACAGGTGAGCAACCTTCAGCTCCCAGCTACAGGGTCAGGCACAGGGGGTGAGGGGCATCTCTGCTTGGAGAGGGGTGGGGGAGCAGGACAAGGCCAGGGATCGATAGGGCAGCATCTTCCTGGGCATCAGCAGCTGCTCAGAATCCATTTCCCAGACCAAAACACATTCCCCCACTTGCTATTTCTGGCAAAGGAGCCTCTAATCCTGGAGCCACTGCGCTGCGGCTCTGCGCTGAGCCTGCGCTCCTCTGCCTGCTGGGGAGGGAGCTGCAGAGCCCAGCAGGGACAAATCCAGGCAGGAAAAGGGGCACTGGGCACAAGCTTGGAACCCAGCAGGTTCCACCTGAACAGGAGGAGAAACTTTTTTGGGATGGTGCTTCCCATCAGGTGCTCCCTTGCCAAGCAGCTCTGGGAGGAGCAAAGGCTGAGAGCCCTGGGGCTGAGAGCCTGCAGAAGAGCAGCCCCAGAGGGGAGCTGAGCAATGCTCAGCAAGAGCTGAAGGAGCTGTGGGGGGCAAGAGGCTGGGGGCAGACTCTTGGCAGTGGTGCCCAGGGACAGGCCAAGGGGCAAGGGGCACAAACTGGCACCGAGGAGGTTCCACCTGAGCAGGAGGAGAAAGTTGTTTGGTGTGAGGGTGCTGGAGGCCTGGAGCAGGCTGCCCAGAGAGGTTGTGGAGTGTCCTTGTGTGGAGAGCTTCCAACCCCACCTTGGACATTGTGCCCCTGGGCAAGCTGCTGTGGGTGCCCTGCTGGAGCAGGGGGGTTGGACTGGATGATCTCCAGAGGTCCCTTCTAATCCCCATGCTGGGATTCTGTGGGAGGACTCTTCCCTCCAGTGTTCCACTGCAAGGATGGAGCTTCTCTCACAGGAGATTGCTCTGCCCAGCACTGCAAGGATGGAGCTTCTCTCACAGGAGATTGCTCTGCCCCCACTGCAAGGATGGAGCTTCTCCCACAGGAGATTGCTCTGCCCAGCACGGCAAGGATGGAGCTTCTCAGAGGAGACTTTTCTGCCCACCACAGCAAGGATGGAGCTACTGCTCCTTCAGGGACCAGCCCAGGTTGCCTGGAGCCTGAGCTCACCCCTGCATCTGCAGGGCTGTGCTGGAGGGCAGCTAATGTTACCTGCCTGGCCCCCAGCCAGAGCAGGGAGGAGGACAGGAGGAGAATTTGTACTGCAGAGCTGTGCCAGGAAGCTCTTCTGCTGCCCTTTGTGTCTGTCCTTGCACAGCTTGTGCAGAGCAAACCCTGCCAGGCTGGCAGACCAAAGCCATGGGGGTGTCCTCCCTCAAGGGGCCTTGCATCCCTTCCCATCATGGCAATGCTGCTGCTGCTGCTGTCAGAAATGTTCAGCTGGTTCCAAAATGCTGGAATTTGGCATATGTTTGATGCTTTCCTTGCAGGTGGAATGGGAATGCTGGAGGGGTTGTAAGGGAGGAGGTTACTCCTGGAGATGGATGTGTCCCCCCACATCCCAACTGGATTAACTGCCCCAGACTGCTGGGAATTTGGCTTCAGCTTGCTGCATTCATTGCAGGTGGAATGGGAATGCTGGAGGGGTTGTAAGGGAGGAGGTTATCCTGGGGGTGGATGTGTCCCCCCCTCACCAGCTCTGCACTGGTTTAACTGCCCCAAAATGCTGGGAATTTGGCATCAGCTTGCTGCATTCATTGCAGGTGGAATGGGAATGCTGGAGGGGTTGTAAGGGAAAAGTTTATTCCTGGAGATGGGAGTCCCCCATCCCAGCTCTGCACTGGTTTAACTGCCCCAAAATGCTGGGAATTTGGCATCAGCTTGCTGCATTCATTGCAGGTGGAATGGGAATGCTGGAGGGGTTGTAAGGGAGGAGGTTATCCTGGGGATGGATGTGCCCCCCCCCACCAGCTCCTCCCTGGTTTATCAGCATCACATCCCCGGATTTTGCAATTCAGGGAGACTTCCAGAAGCTGAATAATAAATGAGAGGCCATTAGGGTGGCTGGGAGCTGAGCAGAGGAGGCCTTTAGCCCTGCAACCAGGAAAGCTTGGAGTGAGAGCCTTCTGCCTGAGCCCAGCACCTCCTGTGCTGCTCCCTGAGAGCGCTGCAGCCGGATGAGACATCTGAACCTCCTCTTTCCTAAAGCACTTTAGAGCTCCTAATGAAAAGCACTGAGCCAGAGCCAGAAGAAGAGGAATTGCTCTCAGTGCCTGCTCCTTGCCAGCCTCCCTGGATGCCACAACCTCCTGGGTTTTGTTTCCTCCTTTTTGTTTACTTTCTCTTTCTGTCTCTTCTGTACCAAGGGCTCTGCTGGCCTGGGGTTTGGGCTTTTTTTTTTTTTTTTCTTTTTTTCTTCCTTCTCAAAGGATCGAGGGCATTACAGTAACCCAAAACCTTGGAAAAAAAAAAAAAAACCAAACAACAAACCCAAACCACCCACTTGTGAGCAGAGTGCTGTGGGCTGGAGATGTCATACAAGGGCAGAGCTTTCTTCTTGTCTGATGGAGGTCCTTCAGGGTTAAGCCTTCCTCCTGCCTTTTGCAGAGTGGAAATAACCAGCCTGTGAATTCTCAAGAGCATGGATGGGACTTAGGCTGCAAGTGGAAGACGTTGCAGCCATCTGGACCCCCTGTGCAGTTGCTGGAGGGAGGCCAACAGCCAAGGGGAGTCTCAGCTCTCCATCCCTCCCCAGTGCCAGGCTCTTCCTTGAGCACCAGATGACCCCAGCAGCCCAGACTGCTTGATTTGAGACAGCTGAAGCTGGAGAAACAGCTTTCAGCCTTGCTCCTTTGCCCTGTGTCTTCCCAGCCCTGCCATGAGGGTTGGAGCAAAGCCCTTCCCACTGTGCAGTGCTGCCAGGAGGCAGAGCAGCAAAGTGGGAAGGCAGGGGTCATAGTCCACCTTCTTTCTATCCTTTCCACCTTCCCAGCCTTGTTTTGGGCTCCTGAGGATGCATCCCAAAGATCTCACCCAGCAGCAGAGACCAAGGACCAACCTCCCTCCCCTTCCCCCACAGCTGCTAGTGCAGGGTGAGGTCCTTTCCAGATGGACTTCACCTGCCTGTAGACATCTCCTTGGGGCTGAGAGGACTTGGACCTTGAACCCCCTGCCCAGAGACCAGCAACCTCCTTTGTTTGCTCACCCACAACTCACCCCAGCCCTGCATGAGCAGGGGACTGGATGAGATGATCTCAAGGTCATCCCCTTCCAACCTCCATGATTCTGTGGCTTTGCCAGGTGCCAAAGTGAGGTCTACCCCCCTGGATTGTCCTTGTTCCTTCTGGGGGTTAGACATTTGCCTGGCTCCAGTTGTGGGAGGCCTACCTTGATTTCCACCAGCTTTCCAACCTGACACTGAGCAGCCTCACCAGTACCCTCAGCAATTCTTCCAGCACCCTGCAATGGGTCCTGTCTTGTCCTGAGGACTTCTCTGGGCTGAGATTTTTTTTTCAAGAGATCCTTGACTCAATTCCCTTCTGCTACTGAGAGTCACCCTCCTTGAACCACCTCTCCAGACACAGGGGCCTGAGACCTTCCTTGTGGAGGCTGAGGCAAGGAAGAAGGTTGAGAACTTCCCCAGAGAGCAGCTCTGGGGAAAAGGATTTGGGAGGATACCCAGGAGCCAGCAATGTGCCCTGGTGGCTGAGAAGGCCAATGGTGTCCTGGGGTGCATCAAGAAGAGTGTGGCCAGCAGCTGAGGGAGGTTCTCCTCTCCTTCTACTCTGCCCTGGTGAGGCAGGGAGTCCAGTTCTGGGCTCCCCAGGTCAGGAAGGACAGAGGCTCAGTCCTGGGATGACCAAGGACAGGGACTCAGCTCTGGGATGACCAAGGACAGGGACTCAGTTCTGGGCTGACCAAGGATAGGGACTCAGCTCTGGGCTGACCAAGGACAGGGACTCAGTTCTGGGCTGACCAAGGACAGGGACTCAGTTCTGGAATGACCAAGGACAGGGACTCAGTTCTGGGCTGACCAAGGACAGGGACTCAGTTCTGGGATGACCAAGGACAGGGACTCAGCTCTGGGCTGACCAAGGACAGGGACTCAGTTCTGGGCTGACCAAGGACAGGGACTCAGTGTTAGGCTGACCAAGGACAGGGACTCGGTTCTGGGCTCCCCAGGCCAGGAAGGACAGGGACTTGCTGGAGAGGGTACAGCAAAGGGCTACAAAGCTGCTGAAGGGACTGGAACAGCTCTGTGAGGAGAGACTGAGAGATTTGGTCCTTTTAGTCTGGGAAAGAGCAGCCTGAGGGGGGTCTCCTCAATACATACAAACACCTAAGGGGTGGTGACAGCAGAGCAGGACCTGGCTGTGTGCAGTGGTGTCCAGTGACAGGACACAAACTGGAACAGCAGAATTTCCATCTGAACATGAGGAGGAACTTCTTTAAGGGTGAGGGAGCCTTGGAGCAGGCTGCCCAGAGGGGTGGTGGAGTTTCCATCTCTGGAGTCATTCCAAACCCCCCTGGATATGTTCCTGGGTGACCTTCTCTAGGTGACCCTGCTTGGCAGGGAGGTTGGAGTGGATGATCTCCAGAGGTCCCTTCCAACCTCTACCATTCTGTGAACGTCAGTCTTACCTGTATCTGCTGACAATGCATCATCTGATACCTGAGGTGTCCCTGCCCATGGCAGGGAGGTGGAACTGGATGAGCTTTAAAGTCACAGAATCAGAGAATTGTCAAGGTTGGAAGGGACCTCAAGGCTCAGCCAGTCCCAACCCCCCTGCCATGCCCAGGGACACCTCACACCACAGCAGGTTGCTCACAGCCACCTCCAGCCTGGCTGCAAACACCTCCAGGGATGAGGCTTCCACCACCTCCCTGGGCAGCCTGTGCCAGGCTCTCACCACCCTCATGGGGAAGAATTTCTTCCTCACATCCAATCTGAATCTCCCCACTCCCAGTTTTGCTCCATCCCCCCCAGTCCTATCACTCCCTGACACCCTCAAAAGTCCTTCCCCAGCTTTCTTGGAGCCCCCTTCAGATCCTGGAAGGCCACAAGAAGGTCTCCTGGGAGCCTTCTCCTCTCCAGCCTGCACAACCCCAACTCTCTCAGGCTGTCCTCACAGCAGAGCAGCTCCAGCCCTCTGCTCATCCTCATGGCCCTTCTCTGGACACCTTCCAGCACCTCCAGATCCTTCTTCACCTGGAGTCCTTCACCAGCTTCCTTGTAGCCCCCTTCAGATACTGGAAGCCCCCTCCCAACCCAACCCCACTCTGGGACTCTGCTTCCCCACAGCATCCCAGGGATCTGTAGGATCTCAGTTCAGCCACATCACCTCCTGAGGTCCTGCCCAAAGGATGGCTTGGGGAGTTTTCAGTCAAGTGCATCCAGCTGATCCCTCTGTAAACTCAGAACAACACAGGGACTGGCACTGCTGTTGCCTCTTTCCACAGCTCAGGAATTTATTATCCCTGCAGCCAAAGCTGGTGAGCTGGGAGATCAAAATGCTATTTCTGCCCAGGATTTCTGCAGCTGCCTCCCAGCCTTTGCAGCCACTTTCGAGTCATTAAGGCTCAGCTCTGCCAGAGCTGTGTTCCTACAGCAGAGATTTGCCTTTAATTAGCCAAGGAGAAAAGGACAGTGGAGGACAAGCCTGGGCCTGGGTGCTGAAGGCTGCTCCCCAGCCCTGTGCTTTCCTGCCAGGCAGGGAGCAGGTGCCTGGCAGAAGAGATTTGTTCTGCTCCTCTTGCCTGCCCCCCACCTTCACCTCTCCCTGGCTAAAACAAAACAACAACAAAAAAACCCAAACCCAACCCCAGCATGTCCCTTGGGGCCTGATCCTGCCTGGAGAGGAGGGGGAAGGAGGAAGGGAAGGAGGTGTGGGGGCAGCTGGTGGGTTGGGGCTGGCTGCTCTCTGTGTGGATGTGAGGAGCTGGATGACCTTAGCACCATCTCCAGCTCCCCAAACCCTGGAGCTGCTCTTGGCCAGCAGCTGATTGATTTTTTTGGTTTTCTTTTTGGCTGGGTTTAAAGCAGCAGCAAAACAAACTCCTCAGGTTCTCAGCAGCCCTGGGGTTCCTCCTGTTCAGCCTGAGCCTGCTGTGCTCCATCCCAACTCATGGAGGTCATCCCTCTAAATCAAAAAAACACCTCCCAAAGGCTCAGCTGGATTCTGCCAGCAGTGTTAAGGGTCAAAAGCTGAAGCAGTCTCAGCAGGGCTCTATCTGCAGCTCCCCATCCCTTTGGGGCTCTATCAACTCATGGAGGTCATCCCTCAAACCAAAAAAAAAAACCTCCCAAAGGCTCAGCTGTGGAGCGTTGTGCAACTCAGGCTTGGAGCAGTGCCTCCATCTCCCAAGCTTTGCCCTTCACCAGCAGCCAGGCAGGAGTGGGGCAAAGCTTCTGCTGAGCCTTCAGGAAACCTCCCAGACAGCTTGGAGCTGGATTCTGCCACCAGTGTTAAGGATCAAAAGCTGAAGCAGTCTCAGCAGGGCTCTTTCTGCAGCTCCCCAGCACAGAGAGGCAGAGGGCACTGGGATGGTCAAGCAGGACCTCAGCACATGGGCTGAGAAAGGCACCTGGGTGGTCTCCTGTCCCATGAGATGGGGGTGACCCTGGAGAAAGGGCCTGGTGGACTCATGGAATCATAGCAATGGGAGATGGTTTGGGTTGGAAAGGACCTTGGGAAGCTCATCCAGTCCAAGCCCCTGCAGGGACATCTGCAGCTACAGCAGGATCCTCACAGCCCCAAAGAGCCTGACCTGGAATGGTGCCAGGGATGGGGCAGCTCTCACCTTTCTGGACAACCTGGGACAGGATCTCACCAAGGAGCAGTGAACACAAAGTGGAACCCAGCAGGAACAGGAGGAGAAACTTCTTTGGTGTGAGGGTGCTGGAGGCCTGGAGCAGGCTGCCCAGAGAGGTTGTGGAGTGTCCTTGTGTGGAGAGCTTCCAACCCCCCCTGGGCATTGTGCCCCTGGGCAAGTTGGGTGTTTGAGGTGGTGGTTGAGGCTCCATCCCTGGAGGTGTTTGCAGCCAGGCTGGATGAGGCTCTGGGCAGCCTGATCCAGTGTGAGGTGTCCCTGCCCAGGGCAGGGGGGTTGGAACTGGCTGAGCCTTGTGGTCCCTTCCAACCCTGACTGATTCTAGGATTCTAGGATTCTAGGATTCAGGGATCCTAGGATTCTAGGATTCCTGGATTCTATGATTCTAGGATTCCAGGATTCTATGATTCTAGGATTTTAGGATCCTAGGATTCTAGGATTCTAGGATTCTAGGATTCCAGGAATCTAGGATTCCAGGATTCTAGGATTCTAGGATTCTGTGATTCCAGGATTCTAGGATTCCAGGATTCTAGGATTCTAGGATCCTAGGATTCTAGGATTGTAGGATTCTAGGATTCCATGGTTCTAGGATTCTAGGATTCTAGGATTCTAGGATTCTATGATTCCAGGATTCTAGGATTCCAGGATTCTAGGATTCTAAGCTGCTGTGGCTGCCCTCCTGGAGCAGGGGGGGTTGGAGTGGATGAGCTCCAGAGGTCCCTTCCATCCTCTGCCATGCTGGGACTCTGGGATGTAATAGACACAATCAGCAAATACTGGGATAGCTCAAACTCTCTGGGTAGAGCTGGCTTTAATCCTTGGCTCACAGCTCATTGTCTGCTCTCTGCTGATCCTCTGGAGCCTTCAGCAGACTCCATTCTGCATCTGGGCAAGTGCAGCTCCCTCTTCCTCCACCCAGAAGCTGCTCTTGCTTGCCCAAAGCTCCTGCCCCGTGTCGGGGTGCAGCTGAGAGCACTGCACCCAGGAAGAGGTTTTTCAACACCCAGCATGAGCGCAAAGCAACGAGGAGAAGGCACAAGGAGAAAGTGGGAAGGAGAAAGAAGGGACCTGGCCTGATTTCCAGAGCTGTGGGATAAATGTGCAGCTCAGTGAGAGCTCTGCAAGCTCCAAACCTTTGCCTGGAGGTTACCTAAAGATAGGCTGCGGGGCCCCCGCTTCACACCCCCACCCTCACCAACTTTTTTGCACTTAGAGGCTTGGTTGAGGCTACTCCAGATCAGCAGCTCTGCAGCAGCCAGGGTTTGGCTCCATCAGCTCCTCAGAGCATCCCTGGGAGGGCAGCAGCCCTCCTGCTGGGAGGGTATGGCTCATTTCCCCTTCCCCACTCTCAACATTCTGCTTAATAGGATCTCCCCAGCTCCAGCCCAGGAGGTGCTTCCAGCACCCAAGTGCCCACATGGCCAAATGGAGGCAGATTTGCTCACAGGCAGCCAGGAGGGCTAAAAATGCCCTCTGGTCCCTGGGGCACACACACTGGGCTGCAATGGGATCCAGCATCCTGAGCTTTCCAGGGCAAGGACCAGGGGCAGAGCTCTCCTGGAGCTTGGAACTTTTCCTGGACGGGAGCAGCTCTGTGAGGAGCAAAGGCTGAGAGCCCTGGGGCTGAGAGCCTGCAGAAGAGCAGCCCCAGAGGGGAGCTGAGCAATGCTCAGCAAGAGACAAAGGAGCTGTGGGGGGCAAGAGGCTGGGGGCAGACTCTTGGCAGTGGTGCCCAGGGACAGGCCAAGGGGCACCCATGAGGTTCCACTTGAACAGGAGGAAAAATTTCTTTGGTGTGAGGCTGCTGGAGGCCTGGAGCAGGCTGCCCAGAGAGGTTGTGGAGTCTCCTTCTCTGGGGACTTTCAAGACCCAGCTGGACACATTCCTGTGTCATCTGCCCTGCTTGAGCAGGGGTGGGGTTTGGACTGGCTGATCTCCAGAGGTCCCTTCCAACCCTCACCATTCTATTTGCCTATGATTCTGATCCTCTGATTCCTTCCTTGATGTAAACAAGCAGCATTTGGTGAGGCTGAGCCCTCTCAGCAGGGAGAGAAGCTGCAGCAGAGGTGTGTGGCATGATCCTCCCCGTGACAAGAGCATCACTGGGCCACCTCGGGGTTGGCTTTAATTTATGAGCTGCAGAGAAGATCTGTGAGGGGTTCCATGGGGTTGCAGCAGGCAGAGAGGCAGCAGGCAGCAAAGGAAGTAGAGGAAAAGTAGGTCACTTAGCACTGGTGTAACCAGCCAGGTTGTGCTCAGCAGGGATCTGCTGCTCACTGCAGTCAGGATCATTGGGATCACCAGCTGGGAGCTGGGGCTGGAAGGGCTGCTCAGGCATGGGGAGGTATCCCCATGGGTGCTGTGATTCATAGATTCACGGAATGGTTTGGGTTGGAGGGGACCTTAAAGGTCACAGGAGCAGAGGAGCAGAGGATGTTAGGTAGGAAGGGACCTCTGAAGACCATCAGGTCCAAGCCCCCTGCCAGAGCAGGACCACAGAATCCAGCACAGGGCACTCAGGAACACATCCAGATGGGGCTGGAAAGTCTCCAGAGGAGGAGACTCCACAACCTCCCTGGGGAGTCTGTTCCAGTGCTCTGGGACCCAGGTGGAGCAGCTCATTCTGGAGGTCATCCAGCTCCAACCCCCTGCCATGGACAGGGACACCTCCCACCAGCCCCAGGCTGCTCAGGGCCTCATGCAGCCTGGCCTTGAACACCTCCAGGGAGGAGGCAGCCACAGCCTCTCTGGGCAACCTGTGCCAGTCTCTCCCCACCCTCACTGTCCAGAATTTCTTCCTCATCTCCAACCTCAATCTCCCCTCCTCATTCCCCTTGAATCCACTCCCTCTCCTCCTTCTCTGCAGGGTGTAAACACCAAAAGCAGGAGGATGCAACCCTCCTGATGGCATCTCCTGCATCTTCCAAGCATGGCCAGGCTGGAGCAGCAGGCTGATAGCCCAGCAGTTGAAAATCATTCCTGGCTCTGCCTCACTGCCTGCTCCTGCCAGCACCTCAGAGAGCCTGTGCAGAGCAGAGCACTCTGCAAATTCCTCCTACCACTGTCTGCTGAGATATTTATGAGCCCACAGGCCGATGGGACACAGAGAAGGGAAAGGGTTTGGCATCTGCTGAAGCTGGCTGGAGCTCCTCCTGGGCATGGGAATGGGGCTGAGGAGCACAAAGCAGCCCAGTTTGGAGATTGCTCCCACTCAGTGCTCCAGCAAACACTGTGACATTTTGCTCAGGAGCATTGCTCATAAATACTTCTGTTAATTTCTCTGCTCTCAAATGCTTTTCCATATTTAAATGGTGGGAATTGGCTGCTCTCAAACATCTCCTCTCCTCCTGACAGCATCCAGCCAGGCTTCAGCCAGCCCTTGCTGCATCTTCCCTGTCCCAGTGTTGAGCTCAGCTTTGCAGTTTCAGAGAGTTGCAGAAGCTCAGGGGCTGGAAGGGACCTCTGGAGATCATCCAGCCCAACCCCCCTGCCAGAGCAGCATCACCCAGGGCAGGGCACCAGGAACACAGCCAGGTGGGTTTGGAAAGTCTCCAGGGAAGGAGACTCCACAAGCTCTCTGGGCAGCCTGCTCCAGGCTCCAGCACCCTCACAGTGACAAAGTTTTCCCTTCTGTTCCCCTGGCACCTCCTCTGCTCCAGCTTGCCCCCAGTGCCCCTTGTGCTGTCCTTGGCCATCCCTGAGCAGAGCCTGGCTCCAGCCCTGCACATCTTTATCCCCAGCACTGAGGGCAGCCCTCAGGCTCCTCTGCTCCCAGCTCCAAGCCCCAGCTCCCTCAGCCTGTCCCCACAGGGAGATGTTCCACTGCCTGCAGCAGCTCTGGGGCTCTCTGCTGGACTCTCTCAAGCAGTTCCCTGAGGTCCTTCTTGACCTGAGGAGCCCAGAACTGGCCACAATATTCCAGATGTGGCCTCACCAGGCAGAGCTTCCAAACCCAGCTGAGCATTGTGATGCTGGGCAAGCTGCTGTGGGGGCAGGATGATCTCCAGAGATCTGGGTTGAACTGGATGATCTCCAGAGATCCCTTCCAATGCCCCTTCCTCTCTCCGCTTCCCCCCTCCCCCAACCAGGCTGGGATTCATAGAATCCTAGAATCAGTCAGGGTTGGAAGGGACCTCAAGGCTCAGCCAGTTCCAACCCCCCTGCCATGCCCAGGGACACCTCACACTGGATCAGGCTGCCCAGAGCCTCATCCAGCCTGGCTGCAAACACCTCCAGGGATGGAGCCTCAACCACCTCCCTGCACAACCCATTCCAGGCTCTCACCACTCTCTGGGGAAGAACTTCTTCCTCACATCCAGTCTGAATCTCCCCACTTCCAGCTTTGTTCCATCCCCCTCACTCCTATCACTCCCTGACACCCTCAAAAGTCCCTCCCCAGCTTTCTTGGAGGCCTCTTCAGATCCTGGAAGGCCACCAGAAGGTCTCCTGGGAGCCTTCTCCTCTCCAGCCTGCACAACCCCAACTCTCTCAGGCTGTCCTCACAGCAGAGCAGCTCCAGCCCTCTGCTCCTCCTCCTGGCCCTTCTCTGGACACCTTCCAGCATGTCCATAGCCCTCTTGGAACAGAGGCTCCAGCACTGGACACAGAGCTCCAGGAGTGGTCTCAGCAGAGTGGAGCAGAGGGGCAGAATCCCCTCCCTGGCCCTGCTGGCCACACTTCTGCTGCTGCAGCCCAGGCTCTGCTTGGCTCTCTGGGCTGCAAGTGCTCACTGCTGGCTCCTGCTGAGCTTCTCCTCCCCCAGCACCCCCAAGTCCCTCTCCTCAGGGCTGCTCTCCAGCCAGTCCCTGCCCAGCCTGGATTTGTGCTTGGGATTGCCCTGCCCCAGCTGCAGGACCTTGCCCTTGGTCTTGTTGAACCTCCTGAGGTTGGCTTGTGCCCAGCTCTGCACCTGTCCAGGTCCCTCTGGATGGATCCCTTCCCTCCAGCTGTCTGCACCACACAGCTTGGTGCCATCAGCAAACCTGCTGAGGGGGCACTCAGTGCCACTCTCCATGGCACTGACAGAGGTGTTGATGTTGAACAGGACTGGATTCTGTGAGAAGGTTTTGTTGCAGAGGAAGAAAGAAAAAATCCAATGATGGAGCTGCTTGTCTGTTCCCTTTCTCCCCCTCCCCCCCAATCTCTGCTCCAGCCCCCCTAGAAGTGCTCTCAGCACAGCTCCTCAATAATATACAGATTTATTTTCTCTTCATTAGTGCTGATATTTACAAAAAGAAAAAAAAAAAAAAAAAACAACAACCAAACCCAAACCTCATTGATCCTTCTGTGAGGAAGAAATTCTATACACTCATGAGAAACCAGACAGCAAAGGCTCATTTGGAGCAGCTATGTACAGAGCTCTGTATAACCTATGTACAACAACCAGCCCTGCTGAACTCGGGGTATCCCCTTCCCTGACCTCCCCCCCCAAAAAAAAAACTACCCAACCCCCTTCCCTCCCCCCCATTTTCCCCTCAGGACACCCCGGAGTGGTCAGCAGGAGCAGGAGAAGGTCTGTCCACACTGGGGGTACAGCTGGTGTCTACATTTGTGTCTAGCCAAGGCGTGGTGAAATGACTTGGAAATTCCCACGAGTCCTCCTGGAGCAGGCTGCAGGCTTCTCTCTCTTTCTCTCTCTTCCTGGTCCCCAGTTCCTCTTGTCACCATAGAAACAAAAGGTTCAGCTCCAGCATCCTTAGGATGAGTCCTTCTTGGCTTTTCCTCTTCCTATGGGCTCTGAAACTGGAGGCAGCTCCCATGGGGTTGATCTGTGACCCCCTCCTTGTCCCCTTGCTCTTCAGTGTGGAGGGCAAAGAACAGCTCAAGCAAGGAGGGAGCAAGGGCAAAGCAAAGGAGTTACAGGCTGGGAGGCAGCAGGAACATTAAAAGGGTGGTGGTGGAGGAGGGGGGGGGAAAATCAAATTAAAATTAAAACAAAAAAAAATTAAAAAATTAAACCCCCAG
Source organism: Indicator indicator (assembly GCF_027791375.1). Taxonomy (NCBI): domain Eukaryota; kingdom Metazoa; phylum Chordata; class Aves; order Piciformes; family Indicatoridae; genus Indicator; species Indicator indicator. The sequence continues at coordinate 140,456 of NC_072044.1, forward strand.
ACCCCAAAAGGTCAACCCCAAGCTCAGGACACTCAAGCAGGGCTGGAGAGAGGAGATGGAGTCCCCTGTGAGCATCCCTGTGTGTGTGGACCTCCTGTGGTTATCATGTCCAGCAGCTTCTGCAAGGCAAATTGTTCCTCTTGAGGGGGAAAAAAATAAAGGGGAAAAAGAAAAAAAGGAGTAAGGAATCTCTGTCTCATCACACACAGCTGGGTTGGGACATCTCTGCTCCAAGAGGAGGTCCAGGCTCTGCTCCCAGAGATGTTTTACACCACCAGAGGCTTGTCCCTCACCCCCACCTTGGGATGTGGGAGGATCCTCCAAGAAGAGGAGGATGAAATTTGGGCACTGGGGCCATGGGGGTCCCCCTGCTGGGGATCAGCAGTGCTCTGGCCAGAGGCAGGGCAGTGGCTGGGGGGTGGGGGGGACTTCTCCTTCCCTAGGCCTCACGGTGGGAGGCAGCAGCTGGTCCCCAACAGGAGCGACTGAGGGATGTGCTGGACATGGAGGAGGTTGAGTGCAGCCAGGGGTGTGAGGAGGGAGCCACAGCCACTTTTTGGGGTGCAAAACAAAGTGGTTTGGGGCTGACTCCTCTCCTCAGCTCCTTCCACCCTAGCAGGACACTGACCAGGTCCCACTAAGTGAGGAAACCTCTATGACCCCCCCTCCATGGATGCAGACCTTGAGCCAAACCCAGCCCAGCTCCAAAACAGGGAGATGCTTCTTGGCACCACCCTGGGACCCAAAGCCAGCATGGCTCAAGGGACTTACAATGCAGCCACTACCAAAACAAATAACCCCTCCCCCACCCCACCCCCCCAGGAAAAAACCTCCACCTGGTGCAGCACAAACCAATCCCTTCAACCCCTGCTTGGCTTTCCCTGCACAGCCACAGCAAGGTGGGGACAGCTCCAAGCCAAGGGAGGGAGGTTCAGGGTGCAGAGCAGAGCTGCTGCAGAGCTGCTGGTTTGCAGGAGGGATGCATGCAGCTGGCTGCCACCAGCCCCTGGGCAATGCTTCCAGTGCCAAGCCCAGATCTGAATCTCCCTCTTCACTCAGGGCCATCCCTAAAGTGCATTGCAAGCTCTGAAAAAGCTGCAAGACTTTGGCAGCAATTTCAAGGGCTGACCCAGGAATTATCTGATAACAAAGCAAGGCCCTTCCTGAAATACCTCCTCCTCCTCCTCCTCCTCCTCTGTCTTTTTCTCTCCTTCTGTGTATTTATGCACAAATATGTCCATATTTATCCACCCACGTGCCACACTCTCAGAATGCCAATCTAGGGCTCCTTCTCTGGGTATGGCTCAGCACTCAGAGCTGCAGGACCTGGGCACAAAGCATCACTGCAGAGATTTTTGCCCCCAGCACAACCCAAACAGGGAATGGTGTCCCCAGGAAGAACCAAACATCACTGCCAGAGTTTGGTGTCCCCAGCACAACCCAAACATCACTGCCAGAGATTGGTGTCCCCAGCACAACCCAAACATCACTGCCAGAGTTTGGTGTCCCCAGCACAACCCAAACATCACTGCCAGAGATTGGTGTCCCCAGCACAACCCAAACATCACTGCCAGAGATTGGTGTCCCCAGCACAAACCAAACATCACTGCCAGAGTTTGGTGTCCCCAGCACAAACCAAACATCACTGCCAGAGTTTGGTGTCCCCAACACAACCCAAACATCACTGCCAGAGTTTGGTGTCCTCAGAAAGAACCAAACATCACTGCCAGAGTTTGGTGTCCCCAGCACAACCCAAACATCACTGCCAGAGTTTGGTGTCCCCAACACAACCCAAACATCACTGCCAGAGTTTGGTGTCCCCAGCACCAACCAAACATCACTGGAGATTGGTGTTCCCAGCACAAACCATTGCCCCACATGGATCATTCTTTCCTAGCAGCACATGATCCTCACCACATTGCCCTTAGCATAGGATTTGGGAAGGGCTGATGGGTTGCTGACAGGCTTGGGCACGTGTTAGGAGACAAACCAGACTGGAACCACCATTTTCCATCTCTCCAAACCCATGGCACAAAGGTTAAAACTGAAATACAGCTGCTGAATCCTCTGGGTGCCAACCCAGGAGCACCTCCAGAGAGCAAAGAGCTTCAGTCCTCTGTTCCCCCACTGGAGAAGGGCAAACATCTCCAAGGGAAGAGGAGAGAAACAAAACCACCTGCATTAGGAGGCTGGATACAATCAGAGTAGATGATGGGACCCTTCCCCAGTCCCTAACTCAGCCTTCTCAGCCAGAGTCCCTTTGCAGAGTCTTTTTTTTTTGTTTTTGTTTTGCACCTTTTGAAGTCCAGAGGAGTTTTAGATTCTCAGCATCTCTGCAGAAAGAGGCCCAAAAGTCTCTCAAGCCAAATTCCTCAAGGGAGAAAAAGAAAGAAGGAAGGAAAGAGAGAAGGAAGGAGAGAAGGAAGGAGAGAAGGAAGGAGAGAAAGAAGGAGAGAAAGGAGAGAAAGAAGGAGAGAAAGGAGAGAAAGAAGGAGAGAAAGGAGAGAAAGAAGGAGAGAAAGAAGGAGAGAAAGAAGGAGAGAAAGAAGGAGAGAAAGAAAGAGAAGAAAGGGAAGAAAGAGAAGAAAGAAAAGAAAGAAAAGAAAGAAAGAAAAGAAAGAAAGGAAAGGAAAGGAAAGAAAGGAAAGAAAGGAAAGAAAGGAAAGAAAAGAAAGAAAAGAAAGAAAGGAAAGAAAAGAAAGAAAAGAAAGAAAAGAAAGAAAAGAAAGAAAAGAAAGAAAAGAAAGAAAAGAAAGAAAAGAAAGAAAAGAAAGAAAAGAAAGAAAAGAAAGAAAAGAAAGAAAAGAAAGAAAAGAAAGAAAAGAGAAAAGAAAGAAAAGAAAGAAAATAGAAAAGAAAGAAAAGAGAGAAAGAGACAGAAAGAACAGAAAATACACCCCTCAAAAAAAAAGAGGAAGAATAAATAAATAAATAACTAAGCCCCACAGTCTCCTCCTGAACAAAACTGCTTCAAGATCACATCAGTGAGTCAGAAGCAGAGCTGGAAATAGCTCTGGAGCTCCGACCTGCAGGCACAAATCCCATTCAGAGCTATAGGGGAACCATTGCTCTGCGTGGGAGAGAGCCCTGGACCCTTCTGCTTCCTGCAGCCTGATGATTCCTTCAGCCATGGCCCCCCCTGCAACTTTTCTTTTTAGTGCCCTGAACCAAACCTCTGAACACTTCTCTGGGGGTTTCCCTTCTTTCCCAAGCGTGGTGCCAAGGGCAGCCCAGGGATGCTCTTCCAGCAGGGCTTGTTCTGCCCAGAAACATCTGCCTGGGTCAGGAGGGATCCTGCACCTCCTGCACTCAGGCAGGGCCTGGCTGTGCTGACCCCTGCCATGGGGACAGATGTCAGCTCGTGTTGGTGGTGGCAGGAGGAATGTGGCCTCATTCTCTTCAGCTCTGCTCAGCCCTCAGGTGTGGCTCTGGGGCTTCCAAAGTTCCCTCTCCAGCTTGCTGAGTGGGTTTGGATGTGCATGACCCAGCTCACAGACCCACTCTCACCTCCTGTCTGGCTTCAGAAAGCCCAATGGGGACACCTTGCCCAGAACACCACCACCCACTCCCCAAAAATCCCCATATCATCCTTCTCCTTACTGAGCCACAACAGAGATCATGCTCCCAGGATGCACCCAGAACACTCCCTCCACGTCACCCAAAGCCCACAGGAAATAAACCACCATGTGCCCTGCAAAGTCCCCCTGAGTGCCACCATCCTTCTGAAGAACCTCCAACAACTGGCAAAGTCCAAATGAGTGCCACAATCCTCCCAAAGAACCTCCAACAGCTGCAAAGTCCCCCTGAGTGCCACCATCCTCCACAAAGAACCTCCAACAGCTGCAAAGTTCCCCTGGGTGCCACCATCCTCCCAAGGAACCTCCAACAGCTGCAAAGTTCCCCTGGGTGCCACCATCCTCCACGAAGAACCTCCAACAACTTGCCTTCAGCCTTGCTGCTTTCCCCCATGCCCAAGCTGGCATCACTCAATGTACCCATGGGTGGGTGGGCAGCATCCTGGTGCCTCAGGCAGCTTCCCCATGCAGGCTCACCACGACCTGGATGGATGGATGGAGGGATGGAGGGATGGATGGATGGAGGGATGGAGGGAGGGAGGGATGGATGGATGGATGGATGGATGGATGGATGGATGGATGGAGGGATGGATGGATGGATGGAGGGATGGAGGGATGGATGGAGAGATGGATGGAGGGATGGAAGTTGGCCACCAGCCCCATCCCAATCCACAGGTCCAGCTCCAGACACAGATTTATTGCTTTTTTTCTTTTTGGTGTGTGTGTTTCAGTTGTAAAAGAGCTTCAGGGGCCCCCATTTCAGACCTGCAGCAGCAGAGAGGGAGGAAAGGACTCCTAACATAATTGAAGTCAGGCTGGGGGGGGTCCCATGCTGCGTGGTGCTGAGCACCTTTGAGACCCAACTCGTCGATGCTCCAAGCAGGAGGCAGGACTCTGGTGCACTAACCCTGGACACTTGGTATTGATTTGAGCCAGGCTTGCATCGATCAATTAATCAAGCAGATAAAAGTGAGGAGTGATTCGAGCAGGCTGAGCGGAGCCTCATCAGCACCAGAGACAGATCCAGCCCCACAGCAGCATTGAACCATTGCTGTAGAATACACTAGCACCGTTGGGTTGATTGCTGTTACTGTGGTTGCCCTCTCCGACCTCAGGAAGGGTCAGGACTGACCTCCCCTTGCACTCTCTGCCATGGGGGTGCCCTCCTTGTGCCCACATCCCTGCAGTGGCACAGCACAGACCCTGCCCTGCTTCCACCCAGGCTCATCCCAGCTCAGCCCCAATTCACCTCCACTCAACAAGCAGCTGAAGCCCACCCTGCCACCCCAGAGAGGTTCTGCTCAACCACAACCTTACAAAGAGGTTTGCATCCCTCTTCCCCTGACCTGGCAGAAGAATGACATGCCCATCCCCAGGGGTTGTCTGCAATGGAGAGGAACACAAGGAAGTCCAAGCAGGGATGGGGAAAGCAGATGAGATCCCCCGGACCCACAGCTCCCACTTATCCCCAAATAACACCAGGGGTGAAGAAGAAGGAGCAGAGACAACCTCAGGGTCTCTGCACCTTGACTCCCCCACCTCCTAAAAACCTTGGAAGAAGGCAAAGAGAAGACTCAGAGGCAGCAGCTCAGATCCAGCCCACCCCCAGCAAAGTGCCTTCTCCACCATGAAGGAATAAACCAGCAGCCCTGAGGCTCTACATGGTTGGAAAGGAGTTTTCCATTCTCAGACACCCCCTGCCCTGGTGATCCCAGAGGGGGTGAATCAGGTGACCTTTAAAATCCCCTTCCAACCCAAACCATTCCATGGTTGGACTCGAGGATCTTGAGGTCTTTTTCCAACCAGACAATTATTCTGTGATGCCATGGGCACCATGGGGCTCCAGCCCCTCTCCCACCACCCCAAGCAGCCCCTGATGCTCCAAGCTCTCAGGTTTGCCAAGGGCCTGGGCTCTGTGGGTCACTCTCTAAGTATCTATACACGGAGAGAGAGAGAGACAAGAACAAGCTGGGAAAGGGCTGAAAAGTGCTGAGCAAACAATCCAGGAGAGCTGGTAGCTGCTCTCCCACCTGCTCCTCATGCCCTCCCTCGCTCCACCCTGCTTTCTGCTCCTGCCACTGAGATTAATGACTAATTACTCACCCCATCATGAGTGCAGGTGTTTAACTTTCAGCTCACCTTGCCTCCGTGGGCTTTGGGGTCTGGCTGCTCCAGCTTATTACCTCCTTATCTCTCCTCGCCCCTTCTCAGCCACACAACATCCCCCAGCCAGTTTTTTGGTTGATTATTTTTGTTAGTTTCTTTTTTTTTTTAGTAGCATGGAAATTATTTTCTTGATTTTCTGTTGGTTTTTTATGCTTTGCTTTCTCTTTCTTTTTTTTCTTTTTTTTCTTTTTTTTTTTGGTCCTTTTTTTTTTTTTTTTATAACCTCCATCTTCGAGCCACCAGAGCACCACCTCTAAAAGCTAGAAAGAGGAATACCACAGAAGGCTACTAAGAGAATACATAAATAAATAAATAAATAAATAAAATTATTATTAAAAAAAAAAAAAGAAAAATAAAAAGAGAGAAAGATATTTGTGTGTGCATTAAATATTCAGATTCATGCAACACCTATCCATGCAGCTGTATGACTTGGGTTACATTTCACTGCAGTATAAATATGTTATAGGCCACAGCAGAGTTGCTCCAGATTTTTTTTTTTGTGTGTGTGTATATTTATATATATAGAGAGAGATTTGAAAGAAAGAAAGAATAAAAAGCAAAAAAAAAAAAACAACCAAAAAAAAGCCTTTTTTTTTTGTGTTTTTCTTTCTTTTCCCCAGCTCACTGGAGGTGTCTTTGGTGATCCAGGAAGTAAAAATAAATATTGGTGATGGGAGGTTGGTGTCTAAAATAAATAAACCTCCAAGAGCTTCGTTTATTTACTCAGCCCCCTCCCTCTCCCCCCTTCCCCACCTCCACCACCACCACCACTACCACCACCCTCTTTCCTTCTCTTCCCCCCTCATGCCTGGTGTGGCAACTCTAAGACTTACTAAATAATGTGCTCCTCACACTAATTAGCCTTCTCCCTGGGCCTCACACGCTGGCACCACGCTGCAGTGGCTGAAAACTATTGCAGCATGCAGCATTTTTCCGTTATGAAACAGGAGCCTGAGCGCTGCGCTGCCGCTTGGCATTCCCAGCCTGGAAACCTGAGCCTGCAGGCTGTTTGGACACACCACTGCATCTTCCCTTCATTAAGCTCTGCCTGACCTTTGCTTTAGTATTATTAATTCTTTCACACTCCCCCCCCCCCAAATGCCTGGAAGCTGAGGAATTTCCTCTCCCAGCTCCATGGGACAAGGGACTTACAGTACCCCAAGATGGAAACCTGAGCCTAAAGGCGGTTCGGACACACCACTGCATCTTCCCTTCATTAAGCTCTGCCTGACCTTTGCTTTATTATTATTATTAATATTATTATTATTATTTCCCTTCCCCCTCCCCCCCCCCCCCATGCCTGGAAGGTGAGGAATTTCCCCCCCACTCCCAGCTCCATGGGACAAGGGACTTACAGTACCCCAAGATGGAAACATGAGCCTGCAGACAATTCAGACACACTACTGCATCTTCCCTTCATTAAGCTCTGCCTGGCCTGTGCTTTATTGCTATTATTTATTTTTTTCTCCAAGCCTGGAAGATGAGGAATTCCTCTCCCCCTTTCCCCAGCTCCTTGGGACAAGGGACTTACAGTACCCCAAGATGGAAACCTGAGCCTGCAGGCGATTCGGACACACCACTGCATCTCCCCTTCATTAAGCTCTGCCTGACCTTTGCTTTATTATTAATTATTATTATTATTATTATTTTTTCCCCCCATGCCTGGAAGCTGAGAAATTCCCCCCACCCCCAGCTCCATGGGACTTCTGGTACCCCGAGATGACCCAGAGTTACCCTTTTCCCCCCCTTCCCACACCTCAACATCCCCCATCCCGCTGCTCCAAACACCCAACCGCTCCGGATCAAGCTTGGGATGGGAGAAGGGAGACAAAAATGGGGTTTGGTTGGTTTGGTAGGTTGGGGGTTTTGTTGTTGTTGTTTTGTGTGTGGGGGGGGGTGTTTTTTTTGTTTTGTTTGTTTGCAGGGATGCTTATTCGGTGTGGAAATCAAAGGTTGAAGAGTCACTTACACAGCTAATTGCTTCCCATGCAGAACCAAATAGACACCGTAGAAAAGAACTTGTGTTGACTACAACGCAGAGCAGCACTCAGATATTCTGCAGTTGTTCCACTTCAGCTGGAAAAAGACAAGGAGTGGGGTCTGGGAGCACACTTAGACGTCGGTGAGCATCTTGGTGATATTCACATAGTTTGTGTTGGCCAGGGTGCAATTGGCTGTCTTCAAGTTCTCCTCCCTGAAGTCCTCGTTGCTGTTGTTCACGCCTTCCTGAATCTCCATGTAATCAGACTTGCTAATGGTTGAGGCACTTCTGCTTTTCTTTAGGTCAGGGGAAGAAGGGATCTTTGGGCAGCTGGTTACTTGCAAGTACTGAGCCTGCTCCTCTCCCTCCGTCTCCCGGTGGTAGAAGTAGTTGAAGTTGGAGACGATGACGGGCACCGGTAAGGCAATGGTTAACACGCCAGCGATGGCACACAGGGACCCCACTATCTTCCCCCCAATGGTGGTGGGGACCATGTCCCCATAGCCAACAGTCGTCATGGAAACCACGGCCCACCAGAAGGCGTCGGGGATGCTGGGGAACTGGGACTCGCTCTCGTCGGCCTCGGCGAAGTAGACGGCGCTGGAGAAGAGGATGACGCCGATGAAGAGGAAGAAGATCAAGAGGCCCAGCTCCCGCATGCTGGCCTTCAGGGTCTGGCCCAGGATCTGCAGCCCCTTGGAGTGCCGGGAGAGCTTGAAGATGCGGAAGACCCTGACCAGGCGGATGACTCGGAGGATGGCCAAGGACATGGCCTGTTGGCCTTGCTGGCCGTCCTCTGGCTTCTCGGCCAGCTCCGTCCCTAGGGTGATGAAGTAAGGGATGATGGCTACGATGTCGATGATGTTCATGATGTTGGTGAAGAAGCCAGCCTTGCTAGGGCAGGCGAAAAACCTCACCAAGAACTCGAAGGAGAACCAGATGATGCAGAGGGTCTCCACGATGAAGAAGGGGTCTGTGAACGAGGTGGACTGCTGGTAGCCCATGCTGCTGTTGGAGTAGGGGGGGTGGCTCAGCCCGCTGCCGTGCATGTCCTCGTTCTCATCCCGGAAAATGGGCAGAGTCTCCAGGCAGAAGCTGACGATGGAGATGAGGATCACCATGACGGAGACGATGGCGATAATCCTGGCGGGGCCCGAGCTCTCGGGGTACTCGAAGAGCAGCCACACCTGTCTCTGAAACTCGTTCTCAGGCAAGGGCCTTTCCTCTTCTTTGATGTAGCCTTCGTCCTCCCGGAACATCTCCATGGCTTCTTCCCCCAGCTCGTAGAAACGGATCTCTTCCGAGAAGATATCCAAGGGCACGTTCACCGGCCGCCGCAACCGCCCCCCCGACTGGTAGTAGTAGAGGATGGCGTCGAAGCTGGGTCTGTTCCTGTCAAAGAAATACTCGTTCCGGAGAGGGTCAAAGTATCTCATCCTCTTTTTAGGATCCCCTAGCAAGGTCTCTGGGAACTGGGCCAGCGTCTTGAGCTGCGTCTCGAAGCGCAGCCCCGAGATGTTGATGACCACCCTCTCGCAGCACTCATGGTCGGTCTCGGGGTTGTAAGTGTCCTGAGGGTGACCGGGAAGAGCTGCAGCTTCGTCTGCAGGATCTCCGGTAGCCACTGTCATATTGGGCTTGAAAAGGAAATCCTGAAGTGCTAGATTTTTCCCAGTGGTGGAGGTGGTGGTGGTGGGATCGGATTCAGGGCAGGGTTACTATCCTGCAGAAGGACAGGTACGTAGGTTTGGAAGTGTCTCATGAAAAGGCGAAGGGATGATGTGGAACACACACCAAAAAAAACCAAACCAAACCAAAACAAAACAAAAAAAATAACCAAAAGTAAAAAAAGAAAGAGAAACAAAACAACAGCAACAAAAAAAAGGAGAAAATAAAACAACAACCAAAAAAAAAGAGAAAATGAAACAACAAGAAAAAAAAGAGAAAATAAAACCAAAAAAGAAAACAAACAACAAGAAAAAAAAGAGAAAATAAAACAACCAAAAAAAAAGAGAAAATAAAAAAACCAACCAAAAAAAGAGAAAATAAAAAAAACAACCAAAAAAAAAAAGAGAAAATTAAAAAAAGAGGGAAAATAAAACAACAACAACAATAACAAAAAAATAAACAGGAAAGGAAATCACCCCTGCTGAGAAAGAGAGAGATGAAATAAAGTTGGGGTGGGGGGAAAGGGAGAGAGCAGTTCCCTTCACTAATGTCTATCCCTTTCCTCAGGGGGGGGTTGATTTGCCTTCATTGGGACAGAGCTCACCACACTCCCATCTAAACCCATCAGGTGGAGGAGAGCAAACACCTGAGGAACCATCACCTCTTCCAAACCCCTGCAGAAAAACCCTGGCCTTGGCAAAGCAGAACTTTTGGTGGCTAAAAATAAAAATTCCTATTAAATTTAATAAATAAATAAATGAGAGAGACAGACAGAAAGAAAGCAGAAAAAAAAGAGGGGAGGGAAGGGACGGGAAAGGCAGGAGCTAAAAAATAACCCTGTGCTGAGAGAGGAGCCACGGAGAGGGCAGCCCAGGCTCAGCTCCTTTGCAGGCATGCAGCTAAGGGTTAATCTTGCAAGCTCAGGCAACCTAAACCCTCCAAAAGGGCTCTGGGTTTAAGCTGGGCACCTTCCCACTCCTCTTGCCCCAGCCAGGTGACGTGCTGCCCTCCCTGCCTGCTGCCAGCCTGGCCGGCTTGGCTTGGAGCCGCCGATGGAAGCTGCCCCGCGGACCGCTGCAGTCCCCCTCCTCGACCGCTGGTGTCCCGGCTCCTGTCATCATCCTCTGCAAACCACCATGGCACACAGAAAACAAATCACATTACCTGGAGAAGCCAAATCTTAGTGTGTCTCTTAGTAACACCGATTATCTGACCCTGGGGAAATCCTAGAGAGAAATAGAGGCTTCCAAGATCCCCATAATTTCCTCTCTCTTCAAAGTTAAAAATAATGGTGAGTCATCGTAGGAAAAAAAAAAAAAAAAAAAGGAGAAGGGACATAAAAGGGGTTTAGATTCCCAGATGGTGGAAGTCAGGTCTTGGTAATGGTTTGGACTGGAGAGAGAGAGAAAGAGAGACAGAGAGACAGAGAGACAGAATCTTCCTGGTAGCTGTTGCAGATCCGCACTTCAGGGCAGATGAGCGTCTGTCTGATGCCTTCGGTCCGCCGGTGAGAAGATGCCAAGCTCAGCAAAACCAGATGTCCCCAGTGTCCTCGGGAGGTGTGGCATCGCCTGCAAAAAAAAAACACACCCAGAAGGTAGCAAGCTGCTGGGGGTGGGGTGGGGGGGTTCGCAAGGAACGGCTGCAAAGCTTCAGCTCCTCCGGGCACCCCCTGTGTTGTTTGGTTTATTTTTTTTCCCCTTTTTTTTCCCCTTTTTTTTTCTTTTTCAGCTCTCCCTGCGAGCTGTTTGCCCTCTGCCTGGCCAACCTGCACTGCAACGCGAGAGGAAGGCGAGAGCGGACTAGCGGCAAGGCGGAAAAAACCAGAGCCCCATCTCCTCCTGCTTGCGCTCAGCGCCAGGGACGAGCTGCCCGGGGGAGCCGGTGCCAGCCGAAGGAGAGGGGAGGAGGGGGGAAGGGATGGTGGGGGGAAAACGACGCAGCTCCCACCCCGGCCGCTGAAGCTCTGCAAAGCCCTGCTGGGTTCCCACCGCTGCCGAAGCGCCCAGGAGTTGGTGGTACCCACCGGGAGCAGCGCCCACGCCGTCGCCTTCCCTGGTGATTGGAGAGGCTCCGGTTTCATCTGCCAGACTGAACTCCACGCCGGTTTCTCTCTGCACCCCCTCCTCCCCTCTCCCCCCCAGGCACTACCTGCCCCCCTAGATGGCTCTGAGGAGCCCTAAGCATTGTGGGCCCAACCGTGGTGGGACTCACACGACCTGCATCTGCCCTTCCCATCCCCCCAGAAGCCGACCCCCTCGGCCAAGCCACCCCCGTGGGAACTGGGGGCTAAATGTCTCACGGGGATGCTGAGGCTCCTGTCCCCAGTGGGTCAGCAGCATCCCTGCTCCTACCCAGATCCCCCCACACTGCCTCACACCAAGGGGATGCTCAACCCACAGAGATCCAACCAACCTCTCAGTTTTGATTTAGTATTTCCCTCCCCCCCAATGGAAAAAAGGACAAGAAAACACCACCAAAACCAACCACCAAACCAAGAGAAGAAATAAAAAAACAAACCAAAACCTTTCTAACCTCCCTTCTTCAGCTCCAACTCGACTTGTCTACTTTGAGCCAGGCTTACAGAACCGGGTAGGGGAGGCAGGTGGAAAATAACCCCCTGGTCCCAATCTCCCGGGGAAAGATTTCAGCCATCTCCAGGCCATTTATGCCTGCAGGTTCCTCTCGTCATCACCCGAGGTGCAGAGATTGCTGCAGATCTCTCTTTTCTTGGAAATTTCCCTTCTCTGTGCAACCCTCCTCTCCCTTCTCCTTATGCACTAGAAAAAATAGTACAACCCTGACAAGGCTTGCAGCATTCACCCGCTTCACTTAACCCTTTTCTGCCAGGCCTGCAGAAGAGGAGGTTCTATTTTGTCCCAGTTTCTTTTTTTTTCCCTCCTTTCCCTGCATTCCCTCCCCTCTGCCTCCCTTTGCCGCTCGCTCCTCGAGAGTCCAGCTGGATTCAACCTTCCCTGACTCCTCCAAGCATCACAGCAAAACATCTCCAACACCATCTTGGTGGTGGTGCTACAAAAAGCCATCCAGCAGCTGCAGAACCACAGAATCATGAACCCTCATTCCACCCAAATTCAACCAATCTTGAATTGTTTGTTTGTTTGTTTCTTTTTTTTTCTCCAGACAGTTTTCCCTCCTGCCCAGGAACTCTCTCCTCCCCTTTTCTCTCTCCCCAGGTGTCCACCCCAAGGTTTTTGTTGAACACCACCATTCCCTTCTTGTTGGGTTTAACATGTTGAGTTTTATTTGGCATGAGCTCCAGGCTCCATCCTCCAAGGCCAAACTCAAGTGGTGATGCCTGGTGCTGAGCAGAGATGGTTACAGCATCATCTCCCTTGACATCACACATCCCAGCACTCAGTATCTCCTACTTTCTCCCCATCACATGCCTTCCAGGCTCTCCCCCTCCCACCACCACTGCTTCAAGCATCTTTGGGGTTAATTCATGCAAATTTGGGTGTGGGGAAGAGGGAGATATGGATGAAGTGGAGAAGATTTGACCCAAACACTGCCCCACACTGCTTCAAGCATCTTTGGGGTTAATCCTTGCCAATTTCGGGGTCAGAAAGGGGGAATGGAAGAAGATTTGACCCAAACACCACACACACTGCTTCAAGCATCTTTGGGGTTAATTCATGCAAATTTGGGAGTTGGGAAGGGGCACATATGGATGAAGTGGAGAAAATTTGGCCTAAACACCACATACACTGCTTCAAGCATCTTTGGGGTTAATTCATGCAGATTTGGGTGTGGGGAATGGGGAGATATGGATGAAGTGAAGATTTGACCCAAACACTGCCCCACACTGCTTCAAGCATCTTTGGGGTTAATCCTTGACAATTTCGGGGTCAGAAAGGGGGAAAGGAAGAAGATTTGACCCAAACACCACACACCCCGCTTCAAGAATATTTGGGGTTAATTCATGCAAATTTGGGAGTTGGGAAAGGGCAGATATGGATGAAGTGGAGGAGATTTGGCCCAAACACCACATACACTGCTTCAAGCATCTTTGGGGTTAATTCATGCAAATTTGGGGGTAGGGAAGGAGGAGATAAGGATGAAGTGAAGAAGATTTGGCCCAAACACCCTCCCCCTCCCAGACCCCCTGCGCCCCCCCCCCCCCCCCCCCCCCCCCCCCCCCCGGCTTGAAGCATTTTGGGGGTTAATTCATGCAAATTTGGGAGTAGGAAAGGGAGAGAGATGGACGAAGCGAAGACAATTTGGCCCAAACACCTCCCCCACCCCCCCTGCTTCAAGCATCTTTGGGGTTAATTCAAGAAGATTTGCCCCAGACACCTCCCCTCGCGCTGCTTGAAGCATCTTTGGGGTTAATTCATGCAAATTTGGAGGCTGGGAAGGGGGAAGTGAAGGAGATTTGCCCAGGGACCATCAGTTTCCTCCCAGCCTGCAGAGCCTGCGGGCAGGATCCGTGCCTGGGTTGCAGGAGGGTGGCAGGGCTTGAGGACAAGGTCACGGCGAGGACCAAGCGGCGAGTCCCCTCCGTCTGCGGAGCTGCTGGGCAGGCTGTATTGAAGCAGGGCAGTGGTGGGGAAGGAGCGGGGGGGGGTGGGAGTGGGGGTGGGGAGGAGGGGAAAGGATGCAAAGGGAAAGGGTTTGGAGGGGGGAGAGAAAAAGGCACCAACTTACACTTGGCTCTGCAGTCAGGCATGCGGCGAATGCACAAGCAGCTGCTCTGCTCTGCGCCGCTGCCGGCACCTCTCACCCTCCAGCCCCCCAAACTCCTACCCCAGGAGTCAACCTCGGAAGGCAGCAGAGCTTCTCCATGAATATTCAGAAGATGAATACGAGCGTCCTTCCTTCCTTCCCCCCCACCCCGCCCCAGCTAAAACCCGCCTCCCTCCTCCCAAGCAGGAGAGACCTAGATTTCAACCACTGGGAAGTGATCAGAGCCCTGGATACAGGATGCTGCTGAGCCGAGCCGAGCCGCTCCGGTCCGTGCCATCTTCTCAGTGACAGCTTGGTTCTGCTCGGGGAGATCCGGAGGGAGGAGGTGGCGGGGTGGGAGGTGAAGGGGGAATGGAGAACCACAAGCTCCAGGCAGCTTTGGGGAAGGAGATGAGGGAAGATATAAGTGGTAGGGACCACACTGTTCTGCTCTTGGCTGGATGTAAAAAGCAGTGATTGCAGATCACTTGGTGGTCACAGATCTCCCCTCACGTGGAGGCATCTCCCACCTGCACATGAGGGGCATGACCAAGCTCCTACAAACTTGGTGTGCAGGAATCATGGAATGGTAGAATTGTTCAGGCTGGGAAAGAGCTTTGAGGTCATCAAGTCTAACTCTTTACCCAGCACTGCCAGGGCACCACCAAGCCATGGCCCTCAGCACCACAGCTCCAGGGCTTTGAAACCCCTCCAGGGATGAGGACTCCACCACTGCCCTGGGCAGCCTAAGCCAGGCCTTGACAACCCTCAAAGGGAAGAAATTGCTCCTCATCTCCAACCTGAACCTCCCCTGGGGCAGCTTGAGGCTGTTTCATCCTATCACTTGTTTCCTGGGAGGAGAGATCAACCCCCACCTGGCTCCAGTCTCCTCTCAGGAGCTGTAGAGAGCAATGAGGTCTCCTCTCAGCCTCTTCTCCAGGCTCAACACCCTCAGCTCCCTCAGCTGCTCCTCCCCAGCCCTGTTCTCCAGACCCTTCCCCAGCTTTGTTGCCCTTCTCTGGACCTGTTCCAGCCTCTCAATGTCCTTTTTTGTAGTGAGGGGCCCAAAACTGACCCCAGGATTTGAGGTGTGGCTTCACCAGTGCCCTGCACAGGGGAATGATCCCTGCAGGGTCCTGTTGGCCACAATATTCCTGATCCAGGATGCTGGTGGCCTCCTTGGCCACTGGGCACTCCCTGGCTCATCTCCAGCTGCTGTTGACCACCCCCCACCCAGGTCCTTTTCCAGCAGGCAGTTTCCAGCCACTCTGCCCCAAGCCTGGAGTGTCCATGGTGTTGTTGTGACCCAGCTGCAGGACCTAACCTTTGGCCTTGTTGAACTTTATGCCACTGACCTCATGGCAACCTCTCTCTAAGGGCAGGAGGAAGATGCATCTGCTTGGACCACTCTGCCACTACCTGTGGCCCTGTGGAGAGCTTCAGGGCAGCTACAAGTCCTGCAAAGCTCCTGCACCCAGTAACCACTGGAGGAGATGATGGAAATATTTGCAAGGGGCTACTGGTGCCAGCAGAGGTCATCCCAGAGACCACAGCCCAGGGTGGGATGGGAGGGCATGGACCAACCTGAACACCCATGAAAACCACTGCCAAATGCCCAGCCAGGAGATGTGGGGCCATGGCAGGTGTAAACCAAAGGATTTCAGGTCTCTGAGGTGCTGGGAGCAGCAGGTAGCACAGAACCAGGGCATGAAGGGCTTGTAGCAACAGGACCAGGAGCAGTGGTTTGAAAGTGGAGCAGGGGAGATTCAGGTTGGACATCAGGAGGAAGTTCTGCACAGTGAGAGTGGGGAGACACTGGAACAGGTCACCCAGGGGGGTGGTTGAGGCCTCATCCCTGGAGATAATCAAAGTCAGCCTTGCTGTGGCCCTGGGCAGCCTGCTCTAGCTGGAGGTGTCCCTGCTGCCTGCAGGGGGCTTGGACAAGATGACCTTGGAGGCTCCCTCCCGACCTGATGCAATCTGTGAACCAGAGTGGGTGCAGCCCCAGGGGGATGTTGTCACCTGCTGCTGCTCCCCACAACCCTCTTGATGTTGAAATAAACCCAAATCTGTCCCCCTCCCCCTTCCTCCCCTCCCCAGATCCCAACACTGAGGCTGAATTTCTAACCCTAGGGCAGAGCTGGGAACCCTTCGCTCCCTTGCGTGTGTGAGTTTCCTTCCTGCCTGCATCCAGCTGGGCAGGAGGTTACCCTGGCTGAGGGTTTAATGTCATCTGCATCATTTTAGCCTTTTCTGAAGGCAGATCTGCCACAGCAGGGTCGGTTGAGTCCAGAAAATGATTTGCCTGAGGCTGATCCTTATGCAATGTGCAGAAAGTGAGGCTGGGCAGAGCATGACTGAAGTGCAGCTGAGTGCCCAATGTGTTTCTTCCTGCTGCTGCCTCTCCAAGGCTCTGCAGAGCCAGGCAGATTCACACACACACATCACAGACTGCAGCAGGTTGGAAGGGACCCTCAAAGCTCATCTTGTCCAACCCCCCCTACAGCCAGCAGGGACACTTCCAACTCAAGCAGGTTGCCCAGGGCCACATCAGGTCTGGTTTTGAATGTCTCCAGGGATGAGGCCTCAACCACCTCCCTGGGCAACCTGTCCCAGTCTCCTTGTGCAGAACTTCCTCCTGATATCCAACCTGAATCTGCCCTGCTCCAGTTTCAAACCTTTGCCCCTCACCCTATTCCCACAGGCCCCTCTGAACAGTCCCTCCCCAGCCTTCCTGCAAGTCCCCTTCAGATATTGAACTGCAGCTCTAAGGTCTCCCTGGAGCCTTCTCTTCTCCAGGCTGAGCAACCCCAACTCTCACAGCAGAGGTTCTCCAGCCCTCTGACCATCTTTGTAGCCTCCTCTGGACCCTCTCCAGCAGGTCCAAAGAAGTTTCCCCTCCCCAGCAGCAGCTCCTCAGCTCTGTGGAGCCCGGGGGAACGTCTCTCAGCGGAGTGAGTGACTCCTGGCTTCCTCCCCTGCCTGCGGAGCTGCTGCTGCCGTTGCTGTGTCTGTGCTTTGCCTCCCTCCCCACGCTGACAGCTCCCGACGGAACCTCCTCCCCCCTGCTGCCCCGAGCTGCAGACGAGCTGCTGAGCTGCACCCACGGCTCTGCTCCAGCCGACGTCTGCTCCTCACAGCTCTCAACTGAGCCACGAACCCCTTCTGCCTTCTCCATCTTCTCCAAGTGGACTTCAAAGTCACCCCAGCTAGAAAACCTTACCCCATCCGGCTGGACCCTCAGCACGTTCCCTGATGACACCATACTGGGAGGAGTGATGATGATGATGATGGGATGGGAGGAGTGGCTGACACCCTCCCCAGGCTGTGCTGACATTCAGCCAGACCTGGCCAGGCTGGAGAGTTGGGGGAGAGGAAACTCCTGAAGCTCATCCAGGACATGGGGAGGGTCCTGCCCCTGGGGAGGAACAACCTCCTGCAGCAGTACAGGTGAGGGGGGACCTGCTGGAGAGCAGCTCCAAGGAGAAGGACCTGGGAGTGCTGGGGGACAGCAAGAATCATAGAATGCTCTAAGTTGGAAGGGAGCAAGTTCCCCATCAGCCAGCAAGGTGCCCTCATGGCCAAGAAAGTCAATGGGGTCCTGGGGGGCATGAAGAAGAGTGTGGCCACCAGGGCAAGGGGAGTTCTCCTGTCCCTCTGCTCTGCCCTTGTGAGGAGTCATCTGGAGTCCTGGCTCCAGTTCTGGGCTCCCCAGTTTTAGAGAGACAGGGAACTGCTGGAAGCCAGGAGGAAGAACCAACCTGGGCCAAGGTTTGACCATGCTGCCAACCAGAGAGGGCTTGGACAAGGCAGGGAGCTGAGCCCCAGCCCCATCCTGTGCCTGGCTTTCAAGTCAGCACTACTGAGCCCTGTGTCCCTGCTGGAGCTGTGAGGGAGATCCCAGGGCTGTGAGAGCTCCTCTGGGGAGCATCCCACCTCCCACCACTGCTTACATCACAGGAACCAGCTCCCAGCCCCCCAGCACCCCCTCTCAGGGTGTGTGGTGGCAAGAGGAGGGGGCAGCAGGAGACTTTGGTGACCCCAATGTGGTGGCAGAGCAGCTAAAAAGGAAGGCAGCCAGGGAACAGTGACACAGCCCCACAGAGCAGGTTCTGCCCTTCCACAGCAGCTGCTGCTGGGAGATCCCCAAAGGCCCTGGTGAGATGGGGCAGGGCAGCTCCTCCTGCCTGGGGGAGGCTCAGGGCTTTGCCCAGGGTTAGGCAGGGAAGGAGGAGCAGAGCAGAAAGTGATGCTGGGCTCTGCAGGAACTGGGCAGGGCTCCTGGTCCTGAGAGCATCTTCTGGTCCTGAGAGCATCTTCTGGTCCCTGGGAGGATCTCCTGGACCATGGCAGTGTCTCCTCGTCCCCTTGAGGATCTCCTGGTCTCTGGGAGGATCTTCTGGTGCCTGGGAGGATCTCCTGGTCCCTGGGAGAATCTCCTGGACCATGGCAGTGTCTCCTCGTCCCCTTGAGGATCTCCTGGTCTCTGGGAGGATCTCCTGGACCCTGGGAGGATCTCCTGGACCATGGGAGTGCCTCCTGGTCCCTTTGAGGATCTCCTGGTCTCTGAGAGAATCTCCTGGACCATGGCAGTGTCTCCTGGTATCTGGGAGGATCTCCTGGTCCCTGGAAGGATCTCCTGGACCATGGGAGTGTCTCCTTATCCCTGGGAGGACCTCTTGGTCTCTGGGAGGATCTCCTGGTCTCTGGGAGGATCTCCTGGTCCCTGGGAGGATCTGCTGGTCCCTGGGAAGACCTCCTGGTCCCTGGGAAGGCACATGGTGGCCAAAGGGCAGGCAGCACATCTCACCTCCCTGCAGACTCCAGCACCCTCTCCCTCTGTACTTCTCCAGGGTGCTTTTGGGTGATTATTTCAAGAAGACCTCCTTTGGGCACCAGCCTGAAGTCTCACTGAGGAACCCTGAGGATGTCTCCCCTTGGCCTCTGCTTGTTCCCTGGGAGAATGCCTCACAGAAAGGGGCCTGGGGCCTGGTGAGACCCCAAGATAAAGGAGAACTGATGAAGATCTCATTTTCTCTCCAGGGGTTCATCTTCCCCAGGTCTGAGCCCCTCCATGCCCAGTGGAGCATCCCTCCTCCTCCTCCAGCTTCAGGGGGTTGATGCCCACCAAGAAGCAGGGAAATAAGGTCAAAAGTTGAAACCTTCTGGCTGTTGAACTTTGGGAGGAGAAGACTGAAGGGAGATGAGAGAAACCTGCAGTGAGGGTGACCAGCACCTGCAGGCAGAGTGCCTTGGCCTTGGGGGAGCAGTCAGGTAACCTCAGGCTCCTCCCTGTACTCCCCTGATGGAACTCAACTCCTTTTAGCCACCAGTTCTGGGTCTGGTTCTCCATGCAGGTGATGAGCAGGGTGATAAACATCTCCCACCACAGCAGGAGTGGGACCAAAGCAGTCCCACAGAGGCCATTTTTAGACACTGTGTTTCTCAGCCCAAGTGTCTGCTGGTGCTGGGCAGAGGC
Organism: Indicator indicator; assembly: GCF_027791375.1. Taxonomy (NCBI): domain Eukaryota; kingdom Metazoa; phylum Chordata; class Aves; order Piciformes; family Indicatoridae; genus Indicator; species Indicator indicator. The sequence goes on from NC_072044.1 coordinate 160,008, forward strand.
CAAGGGCCACTGAAGGTCAGATCTGAGCTGTGGAGAGATGTGAGAGGAGTTCCCTACAAGGCAGATGTTCATCCCTCCCTGGGGAGCAGCAGGACTCAACATCTTTGTTGGTGCCAGGGAGAGTGGCATTGAGTGCCCCCTCAGCAGGTTTGCTGATGGCACCAAGCTGTGTGGTGCAGCTGACAGGCTGGAGGGAAGGGATCCATCCAGAGGGACCTGGACAGGCTGGAGGGAAGGGATCCATCCAGAGGGACCTGGACAGGCTGGAGGGAAGGGATCCATCTAGAGGGACCTGGACAGGCTGGAGGGAAGGGATCCATCCAGAGGGACCTGGACAGGTGCAGAGCTGGGCACAAGCCAACCTCAGGAGGTTCAACAAGACCAAGGGCAAGGTCCTGCAGCTGGGGCAGGGCAATCCCAAGCACAAATCCAGGCTGGGCAGGGACTGGCTGGAGAGCAGCCCTGAGGAGAGGGACTTGGGGGTGCTGGGGGAGGAGAAGCTCAGCAGGAGCCAGCAGTGAGCACTTGCAGCCCAGAGAGCCAAGCAGAGCCTGGGCTGCAGCAGCAGAAGTGTGGCCAGCAGGGCCAGGGAGGGGATTCTGCCCCTCTGCTCCACTCTGCTGAGACCACTCCTGGAGCTCTGTGTCCAGGGCTGGAGCCTCTGTTACAAGAGGGCTATGGACATGCTGGAAGGTGTCCAGAGAAGGGCCACGAGGAGGAGCAGAGGGCTGGAGCTGCTCTGCTGTGAGGACAGCCTGAGAGAGTTGGGGTTGTGCAGTCTGGAGAAGAGAAGGCTCCCAGGAGACCTTCTGGTGGCCTTCCAGGATCTGAAGGGGGCTCCAAGAAAGCTGGGGAGGGACTTTTGAGGGTGTCAGGGAGTGACAGGACTGGGGGGGATGGAACAAAGCTGGAAGTGGGGAGATTCAGAGTGGAGGTGAGGAAGAAGTTCTTCCCCAGAGAGTGGTGAGAGCCTGGAATGGGTTGTCCAGGGAGGTGGTTGAGGCTCCATCCCTGGAGGTGTTTGCAGCCAGGCTGGATGAGGCTCTGGGCAGCCTGATCCAGTGTGAGGTGTCCCTGGGCATGGCAGGGGGGTTGGAACTGGATGCTCCTTGTGGTCCCTTCCAACCCTGCCTGATTCTGTCATTCTCTGATTCTATTCTAGGACTCAGAACAAGGTGGGAGGAAAAGCAGCCTGAGAGGATGCTTGGCCTCCTCTTCCTCCCACGTGGAGATGCTGCAGGTGGGGGGTGGTCAAGCTGGGGAGCACCTTCCCCAGGGCTTGTTGGTGTGGGCACAAGGGCAGCCTGGGCATGGTGGCACTGTGGCAGCTCCAGCCACGAGATGGCACTGCCTGGCACAGCACGAAGTGGAGGAGTCCCCATCCCTGGAGGTGCTCAGAAACCTCTCAGACATGCTGGAGGCTCCTGGACACTGTTTAGGGAGCTTGGTGGTGTTGGGCTGAGGGTTGGACTGGGAGATCTTGGAGACCTTTCCCAGCCTTAATGATTCAATGAAGCAGAATCCCAGAGGGGCAAATCCTGGGCTGGGCCAAGTCATGGAGCATGCCAGCCCCGAGGCTGTGCCAGGCTGTGAGACACTCTCCAAGCCATGGGGCAGGAGGCTGTGCTGGCAAAGGCTGTGCCAGCTTGTGAGCCCTGCCAGACCCTGAGCTGTGCCAAACTCTGGGCCACAACAGGTCATGAGCTGTGCCAAAGTGTGGATTGTGCCAGGCTGGGAGCTGTGCCAGCCTGCTCCAGCTTGGTCCTCAACCTCTCCATATGGCCTTGGTTGGCTTCACCCTCCCACCAAGCTCCCCCTCATGTCTGGGCACCCCAGCACAGCTCCTTTCCCTGCAGAGTCTCTCCTTGGCATGGCCATGCCATGGTGGAAATCCCCTAGAAGAAGAAGTAGCCAAGATTGGGGAACCTTCTGAAAGGCTTTGGAGGAAATTCTTTCCTTTCTCACCACTGCTGGGGGCAGCTGGAGATGCTTCATGGTGGTGACACCAACCTGGCCCCATGAACGTGTCCCCAGGAGCTCTGAGCTTGCTGTTCTGACTGGTGACAGCCACAGGGCTGCAGGTGACGTGGGAAGGACACAAGGTGGCATGATCTTATGGTGACATGATTTTATGGTGACATGCCAAGGTGCTGCAAGAGTGCTCAGGCATTGGCACAGGCTGCCCAGGGAGGTGGTGGAGTCCCCATGCCTGGAGGTGACCAACAAGCACCTGGAGATGGCACTTGGGGCCATGGTTTGGTGCCCATGGTGGGGTTGGGCTGCTGGTTGGACTGGGTGACCTCAGGAGGCTTTGCCAACCCAAACAGTTCTGTGATTCTATGCCCAAGGCTCCCACCACAGAATCACAGAACTGTCAGGCTTGGAAGGGACCCCAAGGCTCAGCCAGTTCCAACTCCCCTGCCATGAGCAGGGACACCTCACACCACAGCAGGTTGCTCACAGCCACCTCCAGCCTGGCTGAAAAAACCTCCAGGGATGAGGCTTCCACCACCTCCCTGGGCAACCTGTGCCAGGCTCTCACCACCCTCCTGGGGAAGAATTTCCTCCTAACATCCAATCTGAATCTCCCCACTTCCAGCTTTGTTCCATCCCCCTCACTCCTAATCACTACCTGACATCCTCAAAAGTCCCTCCCCAGCTTTCTTGGAGCCCCCTTCAGATCCTGGAAGGTCACAAGAAGGTCTCCTGGGAGCCTTCTCCTCTCCAGACTGCACAACCCCAACTCTCTCAGTCTGTCCTCACAGCAGAGCAGCTCCAGCCCTCTGCTCCTCCTCCTGGCCCTTCTCTGGACACCTTCCAGCATGTCCATAGCCCTCTTGGAACAGAGGCTCCAGCCCTGGACACAGAGCTCCAGGAGTGGTCTCAGCAGAGTGGAGCAGAGGGGCAGAATCCCCTCCCTGGCCCTGCTGGCCACACTTCTGCTGCTGCAGCCCAGGCTCTGCTTGGCTCTCTGGGCTGCAAGTGCTCACTGCTGGCTCCTGCTGAGCTTCTCCTCCCCCAGCACCCCCAAGTCCCTCTCCTCAGGGCTGCTCTCCAGCCACTCCCTGCCCAGCCTCTCTCAGTGCTTGGGATTGCCCTGCCCCAGCTGCAGGACCTTGCCCTTGGTCTTGTTGAACCTCCTGAGGTTGGCTTGTGCCCAGCTCTGCACCTGTCCAGGTCCCTCTGGATGGATCCCTTCCCTCCAGCATCCAGGATCTATGCTGGGACCCCCTCAGCCTCCTCCCCTCCATCCATGGGGAATGCCACCAGCTCCCAGTGTCCTCCTCCTCGTCATTTCTCTGCTGTATTTACTATTCCTCATCTCCCACCCCCTCTTTTGGGAAGAGCCAGACTTCCCCGTTGCCATGGGAACCCTCCCCTTCTCCCCTCCTTCCTTCAAAGAGGTTTTCATCCCTTTCTTGTAAAAAAATTGCTATTTTTAGCTCTGGCTTCCCCTTCTCCCCCTCCCCACTCTGTGCTCTCAGCTCAGGCATTCCCCAGCCAGCAGCACCCAGGGGAGCTGCCACCCTCACTGCCAGCACCCAGGAGAGATGTGGCACCACCTGCATGCCTGGGATCAGAGCAGCTTCAGTCCCTGCTTGGGTCCATGGTCCAGATCCTGGTGGCTCCCTTAATTTGTGGGGGTGGGAATGTTTGGGGTATCAAGGAAATGCTTCTGGCCTGCAGGGAACTCCTGGGAGCATCCAAAATTCCACCTGCTCCACAGGAGGGGTGCTTGGGAGTCACCATCCTTGCAGCACCCTTGGGTCAAAGGTTGGCCTGGATGATCTTGAAGGTCTCTTCCAACCAAAGATACTCTGTGAAACGCCCAGCAGGAGCCTGACTCTGAGCTTGGAAGAAGCCCTCTGCAGCACCCTGCAAAAGTCATGGCTGGAAGAGCTGCTCTGGCTTGGAAAGAGGATGACACAGGTCATTAAAATCCTGCCTGCTGGGGAGGGGAGGAGGGGACAGCTCACCACGAAGGAAGGAAATGACACCCAGGGAAAGCTCCAAGCAGTAAACTTCAAAGGCAGCCAGGGAAGGATTTACTGCACTGGGGGCACTGGTGTGCAGAGCTGGAGCCTGCCATGGCCCTCAGGTGGGTATGGAGGGGAGCCAAGCATCAGCAGGACAGCAGATCCCAGCCCTCCAGCAGCCAGGCTCCTCCAGAGCTTGATTTTGAGCTGAATTTACACAGCCCAAAGCCAGGCAGCTCAGGTGCTTGCTCCAAGTGCAGCTCCAAACCCTCTCAGCTGTGTCACTGCCTTGGTGGCATCCACCCAGTGCCGTTTATAACCTCTGGGGATGAAGCCCAAGGCATCCATGCTGCTGTCACACCCTACCACCCCCGGGACGGCCTACATCCTGCAGCCCCTCTTCTCCTGTCTGCTCCTCCCTGCTCCTCCTTGCTCCTCCCTGCTCCTCCCTGCTCCTCCTTGCTCCTCCTGCCTCCTGCTCCTCCTGCTCCCTGCTCCTCCTGCTCCTCCCTGCCTCTGCTCCCCTGCCCTCCCTGCTCCCCTGCTCCTCCTTGCTCTCCTTGCTCCTCCCTGCCTCCCTGCCTCCCTCTCTGCTCCTCCTGCTCCTCCCTGCTCCTCCCTGCTCCTCCCTGCTCCTCCCTGCTCTCTGCTCCTCCCTGTTCCTCCCTGCTCTCTGCTCCTCCCTGCTCCTCCTGCTCCTCCTGCTCCTCCTGCTCCTCCTGCTCTCTGCTCCTCCTGCCCTCCCTGCTCCTCCCTGCTCCTGCCCCCTGCTCCCCTGCCCTCCTGTTCCTCCCTGCTCTCTGCTCCTCCCTGCTCTCTGCTCCTCCCTGCTCCTCCCTGCTCCTCCCTGCTCTCTGTTCCTCCCTGCTCTCTGCTCCTCCCTGCTCCTCCCTGCTCCTCCCTGCTCCTCCCTGCTCCTCCCTGCTCCTCCCTCCAAAAGTTCAGTTGGTAACTCAAATCCAGCTGGCAGGAGATGAGCTCCCAGCACTGACCACCCCCAGTCCTGCTGCAGCTCTTTCTGCAAGCTCTGCTCTATGCATTTCCCTCCCCAGCTATGGGCTGGAGACCCTGCAAAGCCCATGGGGGCTGGGTGTGCACCCCCAATCAAGAGTGTGCACCCCAAGTCAAGGGTGTGCACCCCAAGTCAAGGGTGTGCACCTCAAATCAAGAGTCTGAACCCTAAATCAAGGATGTGCACATCAGACCTAAGGTCTGAACCTCAAATCCAGACTCTGCACCTCAGATCCAGGCTCTGCACCTCAGATCCAGGCTCTGCACCTCAGATCCAGGCTCTGCACCTCAAATCCAGGCTCTGCACCTCAAGTCTAGGCTCTGCTCCTCAAATCCAAGGTTTGCAGCTCAAATCCAAGGATCTGCTACTCAAACCCAGGCTCTGCACCTCAAATCCAAGGATCTGCTACTCAAATCCAGGCTCTGCACCTCAAATTCAGGCTCTGCACCTCAAATCCAAGGCTCAGCACCTCAAATCCAGGCTCTGCACCTGAAATCCAGGCTCTGCACCTCAAATCCAGGCTCAGCACCTCAAATCCAGTATCTGCTCCTCAGATCCAGGCTCTGCACCTCAAATCCAGGCTCTGCTCCTCAGATCCAGGCTCTGCTCCTCAAATCCAGGCTCTGCACCTCAAGTCTAGGCTCTGCTCCTCAAATCCAAGGTTTGCAGCTCAAAACCAAGGATCTGCTACTCAAATCCAGGCTCTGCACCTCAAATTCAGGCTCTGCACCTCAAATCCAAGGCTCAGCACCTCAAATCCAGGCTCTGCTCCTCAGATCCAGGCTCTGCACCTCAAATCCAGGCTCTGCACCTCAAATCCAAGGCTCAGCACCTCAAATCCAGGCTCTGCACCTGAAATCCAGGCTCAGCACCTCAAATCCAGTATCTGCTCCTCAAATCCAGGCTCTGCACCTCAAATCCAGGCTCTGCACCTCAAATCCAAGGTTTGCACCTCAAATCCAGGCTCTGCACCTCAGATCAAGGCTCAGCACCTCAAATCCAAGCTCTGCACCTCAAATCCAGGCTCTGCACCTCAAATCCAAGGTTTGCAGCTCAAATCCAAGGATCTGCTACTCAAATCCAGGCTCTGCACCTCAAATTCAGGCTCTGCACCTCAAATCCAAGGCTCAGCACCTCAGATCCAGGCTCAGCACCTCAAATCCAGGCTCTGCACCTCAAATCCAGTATCTGCTCCTCAAATCCAGGCTCTGCACCTCAAATCCAGGCTCTGCACCTCAAACCCAAGGTTTGCACCTCAAATCCAGGCTCTGCACCTCAGATCAAGGCTCAGCACCTCAGATCCAGGCTCTGCACCTCAAACCCAGGCTCTGCACCTCAAATCCAGGCTCTGCACCTCAGATCAAGGCTCAGCACCTCAGATCCAGGCTCTGCACCTCAAACCCAGGCTCTGCACCTCAAATCCAAAGTTTGCAGCTCAAATCCAAGGATCTGCTACTCAAATCCAGGCTCTGCACCTCAAATTCAGGCTCTGCACCTCAAATCCAAGGCTCAGCACCTCAAATCCAGGCTCAGCACCTCAAATCCAGGCTCTGCACCTCAAATCCAGTATCTGCTCCTCAAATCCAGGCTCTGCACCTCAAATCCAGGCTCTGCACCTCAAATCCAAGGTTTGCACCTCAAATCCAGGCTCTGCACCTCAGATCAAGGCTCAGCACCTCAAATCCAAGCTCTGCACCTCAAATCCAAGGTTTGCAGCTCAAATCCAAGGATCTGCTACTCAAATCCAGGCTCTGCACCTCAAATCCAGTATCTGCTCCTCAAATCCAGGCTCTGCACCTCAAATCCAGGCTCTGCACCTCAAATCCAAGGTTTGCACCTCAAATCCAGGCTCTGCACCTCAGATCAAGGCTCAGCACCTCAAATCCAAGCTCTGCACCTCAAATCCAGGCTCTGCACCTCAAATTCAGGCTCTGCACCTCAAATCCAAGGCTCAGCACCTCAAATCCAGGCTCAGCACCTCAGATCCAGGCTCAGCACCTCAGATCCAGGCTTTGCACCTCAAATCAAGGTTCCCCTCTGGGTGCTGCTGATGGGTTGGGTGTGGGAATCTCAGCCTCCACTCCTCAGTGGTGCCTCAGAAGCTGCCTTCTCCTGATCTTCAAAGATGTGCCAGACATGGCCCCTGTGCCAGCTCCCCACCCCCCAGAGGTGGTTTTGGCTGATGGAGCTGGTCTGGGGGCTGCTGTTGCCCCCCTTCCCCCCCACCCCCCATCAGCAGCTCAGGCTTGGCAACATCCTGTTTGTCACAGCCCCTGTGATCTGTTTGAAGAAAAGAGGAAGTGAACTATCTCCCAGGAGGCCTCCTTAGAAAGAGGAGGCTTGAGGAGCATCCTGCCTGCCTCAGCTCCTCTCCTTGGTTAACCACAGGCCAACTGAAACCTGCAGCTGCAGCACCACAGCCCTGAGGGGACCTCATGTAGACACCAAGCTCATGGCAAAAAGAGAAGCACCAAGAGCTGATCAAGCTCCTGCTGCATCCCCAAGAGCTGATCCAGCCCCTGCTGCATCCCCAAGAGCTGATCCAGCTCCTGCTGCATCCCCAAGAGCTGATCCAGCTCCTGCTGCATCCCCAAGAGCTGATCCAGCTCCTGCTGCATCCCCAAGAGCTGATCAAGCTCCTGCTGCATCCCCAAGAGCTGATCCAGCTCCTGCTGCATCCCCAAGAGCTGATCCAGCTCCTGCTGCATCCCCAAGAGCTGATCAAGCTCCTGCTGCATCCCCAAGAGCTGATCCAGCTCCTGCTGCATCCCCAAGAGCTGATCAAGCTTCTGCTGCATCCCCAAGAGCTGATCAAGCTCCTGCTGCATCCCCAAGAGCTGATCAAGCTCCTACTGCAGCACCAAGAGCTGATCCAGCTCCTGCTGCATCCCCAAGAGCTGATCCAGCTCCTGCTGCAGCACCAAGAGCTGATCCAGCTCCTGCTGCATCCCCAAGAGCTGATCCAGCTCCTGCTGCAGCACCAAGAGCTGATCCAGCTCCTGCTCCAGCACTAAGAGGTGGTACAGCTCCTGCTGCATCCCCAAGAGCTGATCCAGCTCCTGCTGCAGCACCAAGAGCTGATCCAGCTCCTGCTGCATCCCCAAGAGCTGATCCAGCTCCTGCTCCAGCACCAAGAGCTGATCCAGCTCCTGCTCCAGCACTAAGAGGTGGTACAGCTCCTGCTGCATCCCCAAGAGCTGATCCAGCTCCTGCTGCATGACCAAGAGCTGATCCAGCTCCTGCTCCAGCACCAAGAGGTGGTACAGCTCCTGCTCCAGCACCAAGAGCTGATCCAGCTCCTGCTCCAGCACCAAGAGGTGGTATGGCTCCTGCTCCAGCTCTGAGCACCCCTGATCCAGAGAGGATCTCTCCTCTCAGCTTTAGATCTAACCCCTGCACCAATATTGGCCAGGATCCAGCTGGGTCCCATCCAGCAGAGCCACTCTGAGATGATTTGGGACTGATGGTGCTGAAGGGGATGCAAAAGATTTTGCTCATCCTGGGGCCATCCACCACCCATTTGCTCTTCCCCATCAGACCTGAGGCTCACAGCCACCCTAGAGAGCACAGAGAGGCCAAACCACAGAAGCCAGTCCCAGCACTCAAAGTTGCTTTTCTAGGACCTTGTTTGACCCTAGCAGACTTCTTGAGACCACCAGGGTCAAAGGAGATGTTTGGTGAAATTCAGGAATTGGAGGTTCTTCATCCTTGCTGACTGCTCCCAGTTTGATCCTGCCCATGGTGGCCACAGGCACTCTTGGCTGCAGCTCTGCTCCCAGTCATAGAATCATGGAATCATGGAATTCTTCTGGTTGGAGAAGACCTTTAAGATCATCAAGCCCAACCCTTAACCCAGCTCTGCCAGGTCACCACTAAGCCATGGCCCTCAGCACCACATCTCCATGGCTTTGAGACCCCTCTAGGGGTGGAGACTCCACCACTGCCCTGAGCAGCCTGGGCCAGGCCCTTTTAGAGAAGAAATTGTTCCTCATGTCCAAACTAAACCTTTCCTGAGCAGGAGGAGAGAATTCTTTGGTGTGAGGGTGCTGGAGGCCTGGAGCAGGCTGCCCAGAGAGGTTGTGGAGTGTCCTTGTGTGGAGAGCTTCCAACCCCCCCTGGGCATTGTGCCCCTGGGCAAGCTGCTGTGGGTGCCCTGCTGGAGCAGGATGGGGTTGGACTTGGATGATCTCCAGAGGTCCTTTCCAGCCCCCACCCTGCTGGGTCGGTGTGAGTCACTTTTCCTCCTGAGAGCAGCATTGAATTGCAAATGATCCCATCCTGAATAATGAATTCCTCCAGAGGATGCATCCCAACCTCTCATCCCTGCACCACCACCTCCTCCTTCCACCCCATTTCAAGCCACCACACTGGGAGTGTTTGAAGCCATTTTATTGACCTTTGCGTACAAAAGACCAGATTCAAGTTCTGATGAAAAAGAGGGGTGGGGGGAATATTAAAAAAATAAATTTAATATCAGATTTTTGGGGGAAAAAAATTCAAAAAGCCAAACCCAACCAAAATAAAGGGAAAAAAAAAAAAAACAAAAAAACAAACCTCAAGGGTTTGGGATATTTTTTACAACCAATAACTTGGATGGGAGGTCCACACCACGGTGGAGATCACCAGGATGATGAGATGCAGCAGCTCTGAGATGCAGCAGCTCTGAGATGCAGCACCTCTGAGATGCAGCACCTCTGAGATACAGCTCCTTTGAGATGCAGCAGCTCTGAGATGCAGCAGCTCTGAGATGCAGCAGCTCTGAGATGCAGCTCCTTTGAGATGCAGCACCTCTGAGATGCAGCACCTCTGAGATGCAGCACCTGAGATGCAGCTCCTTTGAGATGCAGCACCTCTGAGATGCAACACCTCTGAGATGCAGCACCTCTGAGATGCAGCACCTGAGATGCAGCTCCTTTGAGATGCAACACCTCTGAGATGCAACACCTCTGAGATGCAACACCTCTGAGATGCAGCACCTCTGAGATGCAGCTCCTTTGAGATGTAGCAGCTCTGAGATGCAGCACCTCTGAGATGCAGCACCTCTAAGATGCAGCTCCTTTGAGATGCAGCAGCTCTGAGATGCAGCAGCTCTGAGATGCAGGACCTCTGAGATGCAGCTCCTTTGAGATGCAGCACCTCTGAGATGCAGCACCTCTGAGATGCAGCACCTGAGATGCAGCTCCTTTGAGATGCAGCACCTCTGAGATGCAGCACCTCTGAGATGCAGCAGCTCTGAGATGCAGCAGCTCTGAGATGCAACACCTCTGAGATGCAACACCTCTGAGATGCAACACCTCTGAGATGCAACACCTCTGAGATGCAGCAGCTCTGAGATGCAGCACCTCTGAGATGCAGCACCTCTGAGATGCAGCACCTCTAAGATGCAGCTCCTTTGAGATGCAGCAGCTCTGAGATGCAGCACCTCTGAGATGCAGCACCTGAGATGCAGCTCCTTTGAGATGCAGCACCTCTGAGATGCAGCACCTCTGAGATGCAGCACCTCTGAGATGCAGCAGCTCTGAGATGCAACACCTCTGAGATGCAGCAGCTCTGAGATGCAACACCTCTGAGATGCAACACCTCTGAGATGCAACACCTCTGAGATGCAGCACCTCTGAGATGCAGCACCTCTGAGATGCAACACCTCTGAGATGCAGCACCTGAGATGCAGCACCTCTGAGATGCAGCACCTCTGAGATGCAATAGCTCTGAGATGCAGCACCTCTGAGATGCAGCACCTCTGAGATGCAACAGCTCTGAGATGCAGCACATCTGAGATGCAGCACCTCTGAGATGCAACAGCTCTGAGATGCAACAGCTCTGAGATGCAGCACCTCTGAGATGCAGCACCTCTGAGATGCAGCACCCCTGAGATGCAACACCTCTGAGATGCAACACCTCTGAGATGCAGCACCCCTGAGATGCAGCACCTCTGAGATGCAGCACCTCTGAGATGCAATAGCTCTGAGATGCAGCACCTCTGAGATGCAGCACCTCTGAGATGCAGCACCTCTGAGATGCAGCACCCCTGAGATGCAACACCTCTGAGATGCAGCAGCTCTGAGATGCAGCACCTGAGATGCAACACCTCTGAGATGCAACACCTCTGAGATGCAGCACCCCTGAGATGCAGCACCTCTGAGATGCAGCACCTCTGAGATGCAGCACCTCTGAGATGCAGCACCTCTGAGATGCAACAACTCTGTTAAGCATCAGATTGGTTTGATTTTTTCTTTCCCCATTGAAGCACAGACTTGGGGCTGTAACAGAGACTCTGTCATGAGAAGAGCTGAGGGATGATGGCCATGGACACACAGACATTAAAAACCTCTCCCCAACTGCAAGGGGGAAAAAAATAATAAACAAAAATCACTTTAGTACTGATACATTCTCTCCCCCATTTTTAGGGCTACTAGATCATGTTCCAAAAGAAACTGAATTGAACACCTCTGGGACCAGGGCTTCCCAAGGCCCAGGCTGTGCTGCAGCCCTGAACAGCCATTGGGTCACACCTCAGGGAGTGCTTTGGCTGTTTGCAGCCTGAAAACCACCAGCATGGTAGAGAAATCACAGCAGGGGAGGGGTTGGAAAGGACCTCCAGAGATCATCCAGCCCACCCCCCCTGCCAGAGCAGCATCACCCAGGGCAGGGCACCCAGGAACACTGCCAGCTGGGGTTTGAAGCTCTCCAGGGAAGGAGACTCCACAACCACTCCGGGCAGCCTGCTCCAGGGCTCCAGCACCCTCACACTAAGAGGAGATTCTCCACACCAGGAGAAACTAAAGAAGTTTCTCCTCATGCTGAGGTGAAACCTTCTGGGTCCCAGCTTACAGCTGTTGTTTGTCCTGTCACTGGGCACCACCAAACAGAGGCTGGCACCTGCCACTTGCCCCCCACCCCTCAGATATTGATAGACATTGATCAGATCCCCTCTCAGCCTTCTCTTCTCCAGACCAAACAGCCCCAGGGCTCTAAGTCCCTCTTCACAGGAGAGATGTTCCAGTCCCTTCCTCACCCTCACAGCCTCCACTGGACTCTCTCCAGCAGATCCCTGCCCCTCTTGAACTGGGGAGCCCCAGACTGGACACAGGATTGCTGCTGAGGTCTCACCAGGGCAGAGTAGCACAGGAGAACCTCCCTAGACCTGGCCATGTTCTGGGTCAGTTCCTCAAGATTCCAGAGTTGCTAAAGCTTTTGTTCAGCCTCCCCTGCAGCCTCAAGACCATGATACAAACCCATGGTGCTCCAGGGAAGCAGCTCCTTGGTGGTTTTGGATGGGAGACCTCCCAAAAAAGCTCAGCCCCATCTCCCCCAGCCTGCTGGCAGCTCCATCCATGACCACTGCTCAGTTATTTGGGGTTCCCAGCGATGGGAACAGGCTCAGCCCTCACCCCCCCCAAACACTGGAGGCTATTTATGGTCTTTTTCAAGGGGTCTTCTTAGGGTCTTTCCAAGATCTCAGACTTCTTATGGTCTGAGCATTCATTCATTTTGGTGCTGAGGAGCTGCAGGGTGAGACAGCCTGGGGAGGGCACAGCTCCCCTCTGCAGGAGACAGGGGGTGGATGCCTGGGAGAAGGGTTTTGGCCATGCCACATGAAGACACAGCCAGCCATGAGGCAAAATGCTCTGCAAGCCATTCCTCAGCCCACCTCAGTGGCTGCCAGGTCCCTGGGGATTTGCTGGAGGATCCCAGGCAGGAGCTCCCTCTCCCTAACCCCTCATGGAGTGGCTGCAGGGCAGGCAGAGCGTGGCCAAACCTGGAGCTCCTGAGAGGCACCACTCCAATCAGCCTGAATTTGTGCACTTGGCTTTCCCAGGGTTGGTGTCACACCACAGAGTGCTTCACCCCCCTGATTCCCCAGCACCCTCTGTCAAGCCTTGGCATCCCCAGCTCCTGGCCATGAGCTTGGAGAGCTGCTTCCTCAGCTCTTCCCAGCAGTGCTGGGCCCCAAGCCACCTCCCCCTGCTCCTTCTGCTGCAAAAGAAGCCACAACCAAAGCAGGAGCCAGCAGCATCAGCCCTGCCTGGTTCCTTTATCTACAGCTCCAGTGGCCACAGGGTTTCTACCACGCTGGGAATGAGCAGAACAAGCCCAAGGAGCAACATCCCACTGAGGTCCAGATCCAGATTTGCTCTTGATCCTCAAACAACACAACTTTGACTGAATCTGTTGGTTTGGTTGTTTGTTTTTTTTTTTTTTCACTTTTGTTTCTTTCCTCACCCTCTCAGCCCATTCTCTGCAGCTTGCCCTTGTGCAGAGCTCCAGAGACCTCTGCCTGTGGGACCTCCAAGCCCTGCTCCCATGAGCAAGGGTCCCACCATCAACCTTGTCCCATGAGAGGAGGAGGAGGAGGAATTGAAGCTGAGAACTTGCCATCCACGTTCCAAACCCAACCAAAAGCAAGGTGACCTCACCAAAATCCATGCATTCCTTCAGGCTCCACAGCATTTCCCAGCTGCTGAGGGAATTTCTCAATCCTGATGTTTGCAGGCAGGCTTTAGAGAGCCAAAGAGGAGGATGACTTCTGCTGCTGCACTGCAGTGAGCTCTGGAGCCATCCTGGCCTCAAATGACAGCTCAGAAGCCCTGCTGGGTCTTGTCCACCTTCAGCCTGTTGCTTTGCCGGGAATATTTCCATGGAAGTCGGGAGAGTGGAACAGGAATTGTTCACATCTCAATGCTGCCAACCACCTGTGGCCCTCGACAGGGAACACTGAGAGCCACCAAACCTCCCCCACCTCCCTCCCAACCCCAAGCCATAACCCTTGGGCTCTTTATCAACAGCTCTGGTGAACATTTCCTTTCTGGTTGTTTCCTCTTTCAAGAGATAATTCATTTAAATAATAATAATTAAAAAAAAATACAAAAAAAAAAAATAAGACTAAAACAGTGTCCAAATGATTCCCACCTCCCCTCCTCCTCCTCTCCCTGGCTTTGCTCAGTCCCATTGTATTGCACAGGAGTCAAGGATAATCTTCCAGCTCCAAAGATGTTCCCTTGGACATAAAGCACTTGGTAGAGAACACAGAGAACGTGGTCAGCTGTCCATAGAGCCATGAAATATGAAATGGGTTTAAGTAGAGAGGGGGAGAGGGGGAAGGGAGGGAGGGAGGGAGGGAGGGCAAGACCCTTGGCTAGGCAAGCCCAGCAGTTGTTGTGTCCATGCTGTCTGCCATTTCCTTGGAGAGGTTCCTTGGAGAGGTCTCATCCCTGAAGGGTTTTGCAGCTTCTTCTGTTAGCTGTAGGGCAGAGCAAAGAGTGACTGTTAGGCACAGCCTGGGCTGGAGAACAAGCAGCCAGGAGCTCATTTCATCAAGGGACAGTGGAAGAGCTGCTGCAGGTTGGGGTCCCTCTGACACCTTCCCAGCCCTGTCCCTCCCTTAAAGAAAAGAGGGGGGATTGGATTCACATCCCCATTCCCATCAAATAAAAATGGGAAGGTCGGGCTCAGATCTTTATTCCTTCACATCTCTGTTCCCCTTAAATAAAAAAAAAAAAAGAGGGGGGGGGGGGGGGGGGAATTGGTTCAACTTCTTTAGTCCTTCACATCCACATTCCCCTTAAAACTGGGAAAATTGGGTTCACCTCCTTATTCCTTCACGTCCCTATTCCCCTTAAGTAAAAAAAAGAGGGAAATTGGTTCACATATTGAGTCCTTCACATCCCTATTTCCCCTTAAAACAGGGAAAATTGGATTCACTTCCTTATTCCCTCACATCCCTATTTCTCCTTAAATAAAGTAGGGAAAAATGGATTCACCTCCTTATTCCTTCACATCCTTATTCCCCTTTAATTAAAAGAGGGAAAATTGGATTCACATCCTCATTCCCATCAAATAAAAATGGGGAAATTGGATTCAGCTCCTTATTCCTTCACATCCCTATTCCCTTTAAACAATAAGGGGGAAATTGGTTCACATATTGAGTCCTTCACATCCCAATTTCCCCTTAAAACAGGGAAATTTGGATTCACATCCTTATACCTTCACATCCTTATTCCCTTACATCCTTATTCCCATCAAATAAAAATGGGGAAGCTGGTATCACATCTTTATTCCTCCACATCCCTGTTCCTCCACATCCCTGTTCCTCCACATCCCTGTTCCACATCCCTATTGCCTTTAAACAATAAGGGGGGATTGGTTCACATATTTAGTCCTTCCCATCCCTATTTCCCCTTAAATAAAACAGGGACAACTGGATTCACCTCCTTATTCCTTCACATTCCTATTCCCTTTAAATAAAATAGTGAAAATTGGATTCACATCCTCATTCCCATCAAATAAAAATGGGGAAATTGGATTCACATCATTATTCCTTCACATCCTTATTCCCTCACATCCTTATCCCTTCACATACTTATTCCCTCACATCCTTATTCCCTCACATCCTTATTCCTTCACATCCTTATTCCCTCACATCCTTATTCCCTCACATCCTTATTCACATCAAATAAAAATGGTGAAATTGACTCCATAACTTTATTCCTTCACATCCCCATTCCGGTGAAACAATCAGGGGGGAATGGGTTCATGGGAATATTCGTGGGAATATTTAATCCTTTCCATCCCTCTTTCCCCTTAGAAAAGGGGATTTAGGTTCACATTCTTCTTCCTTCCTTATCCCTCTTGAACCAAAAAGGGAAAATTCATGCAGCAGCTCACATCCCTCTCATTTCCAGAGTCACTTCCCACCCTGCCCATGGGAGCACCTCCTGCCCTCCAGCCTGGGCTCTGCACCTGCCTGTGGATGGGGCATGGCCAAACCCATGAGGGTTACACTCCAGTGGGAGCCACACACACACATTACAGAATCCCAGAGTCCCAGCAGGGTGAGGGTTGGAAGGGAGCTCTGGAGCTCATCCACTCCAACCCCCCTGCTCCAGCAGGGCACCCACAGCAGCTTGCCCAGGGGCACAATGCCCAGGGGGGGTTGGAAGCTCTCCACACAAGGACACTCCACAACCTCTCTGGGCAACCTGCTCCAGCCCTCCAGCAGCCTCACACCAAAGAAGTTTCTCCTCCTGCTCAGGTGGAACCTCCTGGGTGCCAGTTTGTGCCCCTTGCCCCTTGGCCTGTCCCTGGGCACCACTGAGCAGAGTCTGCCCCCAGCCTCTTGCCCCCCACAGCTCCTTTGTCTCTTGCTGAGCATTGCTCAGCTCCCCTCTGGGGCTGCTCTTCTGCAGGCTCTCAGCCCCAGGGCTCTCAGCCTTTGCTCCTCCCAGAGCTGCTCCAGGCCCCTCTGCAGCTTTGTGACCCTCACTTGGACTCTCTCCAGCAGTTCTCTGTCTCTCTTGAACTGGAGAGCCCAGAACTGGACCAAATACTCCAGCTATGGCCTGACTAGGGCAGAGCAGAGGGTCAGGAGAACCTCCCTTGCCCTGCTGGCCACACACTTCTCCATGCCCCCCAGGACACCATTGACTTTCTTGGCCATGAGGGCACCTTGCTGGCTCATGGGGAACTTGTTGTCCCCCAGCACATCCAAGTCTTTGGAGCTGCTCTCCAGCAGGTGCCCCCCTCAGCTGTTGTGGTGCATGACCCTTTTGTGGTGATTTTTCAAGTGGGAATTAGTAAAGCTTCCCATAAGGAGGTTCATTAAGGTCCTTAAGTAGAGTGTGTGCTGCACACTAATGAGGAGAGCACAACCAGCAAATCAGATTATGTGAGCAGGATGCTTCATTAGCAGCCACTGATGAGACAAGGACAGGAAGGATCCATAGTCGTGGTCCAGACCCTGCCTGGCCCCAACTCATCCTCCAAAATGAGCCTCTTGTCCCCAGAGGGAGAGTCAGGATGGAGATAGGCAAGGTGGGAAGGGATCTGTGCAGCAAGGAGGGTGAGACCTGCTCCCTGGATGTTGCTGGGATGGTGCTGCGGGGCTGAGGTTGCAGGGATGAAGTCATAGGGCTGAGGTTGCAGGGCTGATGCTGCAGGGCTGAGGTTGCAAGGGTGATTTGCAGGGCTGATGCTGCAGGGCTGATGCTGCAGGGCTGAAGTTGCAGGGCTGATGCTGCAGGGCTGATGCTGCAGGGCTGAAGTTGCAGGGCTGATGCTGCAGGGCGGATGCTGCAGGGCTGAAGTTGCAGGGCTGATGCTGCAGGGCTGATGCTGCAGGGCTGAAGTTGCAGGGCGGAGGTTGCAGGGCTGATGCTGCAGGGCTGATGCTGCAGGGCTGAAGTTACGGGGCTGATGCTGCAGGGCTGCTGCAGGGCGGAGGTTGCAGGGCTGAGGTGGAAAGGCTGATGTTGCAGGGGTGATGCTGCAGGGTTGATGCTGCAGGGCTGATGCTGCAGGGCTGATGCTGCAGGGCTGAGGTTGCAGGGCTGATGCTGCAGGGCTGATGCTGCAGGGCTGAGGTTGCAGGGCTGATGCTGCAGGGCTGATGCTGCAGGGCTGAGGTTGCAGGGCTGAGGTTGCAGGGCTGATGCTGCAGGGCTGAGGTTGCAGGGCTGATGCTGCAGGGCTGATGCAGGGCTGATGCTGCAGGGCTGAGGTTGCAGGGCTGAGGTGGAAAGGCTGATGTTGGAGGGTTGATGCTGCAGAGCTGAGGTTGCAGGGCTGATGCTGCAGGGCGGATGCTGCAGGGCTGATGCTGCAGGGCTGATGCTGCAGGGCTGAGGTTGCAGGGCGGATGCTGCAGGGCTGATGCTGCAGGGCTGATGCTGCAGGGCTGATGCTGCAGGGTGGATGCTGCAGGGCTGATGCTGCAGGGCTGATGCTGCAGGGCTGAGGTTGCAGGGCTGATGCTGCAGGGCTGATGCTGCAGGGCTGAGGTTGCAGGGCTGAGGTTGCAGGGCTGATGCTGCAGGGCTGAGGTTGCAGAGCTGATCACAGAATCACAGAATGATTGAGGCTGGAAAAGACCTCTGAGACCATCAAGTCCAGCCTCTGACCTAACACCGCCACATCAGCCAAACCATTGCCACCAAGTGCCACATCCAAGCTTTTCTTACAGACCTCCAGTGGTGGTGACTCCACCACCTCCCCGGGCAGTCCATTGCCAGTGCCTAAAATGATGCTGCAGGGGTGGTAAAAGCAGGAAAGATAAAGAAGAGAGGTGGGAATTCCCACAAGGAGCAAAGATCCCCTTGTGCAAGGCAGTGTGGCACTCAAGGGAAAAGAAGCTGCCAGAAGGGCTTAGTGCTCCTTGCAAGGGTCTCAGCCCATCTGGCTGTTCAACACCAGCTTATCCTGAAGCACCAGAGGGACTATTCAAAGGCTTAAAGCTAGCTGGGGTTTAGGCTTTACTGGACTGGGCTTGCTGGGGGAGGATTACATCCCCCTCCCACCTGCAGGGCTGCTCCTGTTTCACAAAGCAGTGGTCAGGCTGCTGGGATGCTGAAGCAGCCCTGGAGTATTACACCAATAAAACCCAAACAGCTCCTCCAGCCCTGCACAGCCTGGGAAATGTTGTTGGCTTTGCCAGAAGGGGATGGCAGAGCTGGGGCTCTGCAGGTTAGGTATTGCCCCAATAAAACCCAAACAGCTCCTCCAGCCCTGCACAGCCTGGGAAATGTTGGCTTGGCCAAAAGGGGATGGCAGAGCTGGGGCTCTGCAGATGAAGTGGTAAAGAACAATTTCCTCAAAGAAGGTAAAAATAAGACAGAGTTTGGGGCTACCCTGGGGCCTTCCCAGACTGTATCCTTGTCCTTGTAGGAAGAAATCCCTAATTCTCCTGGGGGTGACGACGTTCCCCCACCCAATCCAGCAGGAACAGCAGTGGGAGTGAGGAGCATCCAGGAGATATCTCTGCTCTAGCTCCTGAAGGGATCCAGATGTCTTCCCATCCTCATGGGGGAGGGGGGGGGGTGGGGGGGTGGGGGGGTGGGTGATGAAATCCTTTCCACTCCAAGAGGAACAGAGGACATTAAACAGCAGCCACAAAAATCAGCAGGTTTGAAACCAGCCAAGCCAAAGGACTTGAGTCCAAGTGCTCAGGGCTGGAGGAGCAGCTCCAGAGACTGCAGGAGTTGAATTCATGTCTCTTGAGCTCCTGGACCTGGGGTCTGGGAAACAGCTCCTGTTGGGCCAGGGTTTGGAGGGATAAACCTGCAGAAGGTTCTGGCCATGTGTTGCTGATCCCAAACAATATGCAGGGAGGGAGGAGAGTCCGAACAGGGTGCAAGAGGAAGATGTAATTGAAGCCAATCAAAGCAGGGTTAGGAACACCAGATCTTAGCACAGGCACTTGATAGCTCTTCTCAGCAAGTCTCATGGCTGGCTGATGAAGATAATGTTCTCCTCTGAGGGGCTGCAGGACAGCTCAGTTAAGAATCCACAGCAATGAAGCCAGTTCCCAAGAGACATCTGAAGGCAGACAAGCAGCTGGCCCCAGGTCCTGGTCCACATCTCCCTCTGCATTCCTCACAGCAAGCTGCAACCAGGATGGAAGAGACATCCCTGAAAGGTTTCCAGCACCAGCAGAGAACAGCTCAGGCTTGTTGCAGATGCTGCAGGAGGATTTCCTCCTTTAGCTTGGAGGTTTCTGAAGTGGAGAATAACAGAGTCCTGGAGTCATGGAATCCTGGAATGGGTTGGGTTGGAAGGGACCTTAAAAGCTCATCCAGCTCCAACCCCCTGCCGTGGGCAGGGACCACCTCCCACCAGCCCAGGTTGCTCAAGGCCTCATCCAGCCTGGCCTTGAACACCTCCAGGGAGAGACATCCAAAACCTCCCTGGGCAGCCTGTCCCAGTGCCTCCCCACTCATCCAACCTGGCTTTGAACACTTCTAGGCTTGGAGCCTCCATAATTCATTCAGGGACCTGAAGTGCTGGGAGCCAGCACCCACTGCTGCCTGTGCAGAGGTAGCAAACCTGTGAGCCTGCACTGCTGCCCTGAGCTCACAGCAAACCCTTTCCACACCCCTCCTACAAGCTCCAATTCACAGCAGGAAGGTTCATAGCAGCCCCAAATTCCTCTGCCTAGTTTTTGGCCTGTGGTGCTGTGGGGGCAGCTCCAAGCAGAGACCAACAAGGAGAGAGAAGAAGGATTTGCAGAGCATCCCAGACTGGTGTGGGAGGGAAGTGACCTTCAAAGCTCCTCCAGCCCAAACCCCTGCACTCAGCAGGGACATCCCCAACCAGAGCAGGTTGCTCCCAGCCCCAAACAACCTGACCTGCCATGGTGCCAGGCATGGGGCAGCTCTCACCTCTCTGGGCAATCTCCCTCTCCTTTGTCTCACCACTCACCCCAAAATGTGACACAACCACAGCTGCATCACTGCCCTGCTCCAGCAGCACAGACAAGGTGGCTGAGTGCATCCCCTCCTCCCTTTGATGCTGATCCAAGGGAGGGGATTCTGCCCCTCTGCTGAGACCTTCCCTGAGCCAGGCTCTCCCCACCCTCACTGCCAAACATCTCTCCACTCTCAATCTGCCTCTTTTAGTTCCAAACCATCCCTCCCTTGTCCTGTCCCAACAGACCCTGCTCAAATCTCTGTCCCCAGCTTTCCTTTAAGCACTGGAAGGTCTCCCTGGAGCCTTCTCCTCCCCAGGCTGCACAACCCCAACTCTCTCAGCCTGGCCTCCCAGCAGAGCCCTTCCAGCCCTGCCAGCATTGCTGTGGCCTCCTCTGACCCTGCCCCATCAGGTCTGTGCTGTGCTGAGCTGGCCCCAGCACTCTGAGTATATAAATAAATAATCTGACTTCAGGAGAAATGAGCTGTGAGGGTGGAAGAGCAAATGCAAAATGCAGAGTGCAGAAACCACAGGAGAGGATTATTATGGGATTGGGAGCTGCAGGGCAATGCTGGTGTCCCCAGGAAGCTGGGTCAAAGCCTGGGCTTCCCTCCAGCTGGGGCAGAGAACCCCAATTTAAGAGGTATTGGGGCAAGCCCTGCAGGCTCTGCAAGCTTCAAGAAAGCTTTTGGAGGATTCTTGACTTCTGGCTCTGCCTCCAAACTGCCTCTTCCTTCCTCAGCATTTCTCATCTCAAGCACTTCATGAAGCTGCTCAGGGTCACTGACAGATGGGGAAACTGAGGCCAGGAGGAGCTGCCCTGCCCAAAGCCACCCAGTCAGCAGCAAACCCTTCAGTGCTCCACCCCTCCAGGTGCAGGGAGCAGGGGCACACATTTTGATGGACCAACCACCAAAATCCCCCTGAGCTGCAGAAATCACTCCCCACCCTCCACTGCACTGAGCTCCTTTGCTGCAGCCAAGGCAAAAGGCACTGAGGTCTCTCTGCCAGCACAAAAGCCATGCTGCAAAGTGTGTGCCCCTCCTGGCCATGCTCTGCTGGAATCTTCAGCTTCCCATGGCAGCAGGACCCTGAGCATGGACCCTGCTGCTGGCAGCAAGACCCTCAGCCTCAGGTGCTGAGGGAAGCAGAAAGGCCCAGAATGGTTTTGGTTGGAAAAGACCTTCAGGATCACTCAGTCCAACCATGACCTAAGTGTACCAAGGCTGGGGCTAAACCATGGCCCTCAGCACCACATCTCTGCCTCATTGCAGCACCTCCAGGGATTGGGGATTCAGCCAGCTCCCTGGGCAGCCTGTGCCAGGCTTTGGGATTCCTTTCAGGGAAGAATTTTCTTCTAATGTCCAACCTGAACCCTTTCAGGGAAGAAATTTCTCCTAAGGTCCAACCTGAACCCTTTCAGGGAAGGAGTTTCTTCTAAGGTCCAACCTGAACCTCCCCTGGGGCAACTTGAGGCCTTTTCCTCTTGTCCTGTCCCTTGTTCCTTGGCTGAACAGACCAAGCCCCACCTGGCTCCAGCCTGCTCTCAGGGAGCTGTAGAGAGCAATGAGCTCTCCCCTCAGCCTCCTCTTCTCCAGGCTGAACCCTCCCAGTTCCCTCAGCTGCTGCTCTCCAGACCTGTTCGCCAGACCCATGACACAACCCCGAAGGATTTTCCATATCTATCCATGACAATGCTTTGGAGAAAGCAAAGCAAAGCAGAGCAAAGCAAAGCAGAGCAAAGCAAAGCAGAGCAGAGCAAAGCAAAGCAAAGCAGAGCAAAGCAGAGCAAAGCAAAGCAGAGCAGAGCAAAGCAAAGCAAAGCAGAGCAAAGCAAAGCAAAGCAGAGCAAAGCAAAGCAAAGCAGAGCAAAGCAAAGCAAAGCAGAGCAAAGCAAAGCAGAGCAAAGCAAAGCAGAGCAAAGCAAAGCAGAGCAAAGCAAAGCAAAGCAAACCAAAGCAGAGCAGAGCAAAGCAAAGCAGAGCAAAGCAGAGCAAAGCAAAGCAGAGCAAAGCAGAGCAGAGCAAAGCAAAGCAGAGCAAAGCAGAGCAAAGCAAAGCAAAGCAAAGCAGAGCAAAGCAGAGCAGAGCAAAGCAAAGCAGAGCAAAGCAGAGCAAAGCAAAGCAGAGCAAAGCAAAGCAAAGCAGAGCAAAGCAAAGCAAAGCAGAGCAAAGCAAAGCAAAGCAGAGCAAAGCAAAGCAGAGCAAAGCAAAGCAGAGCAAAGCAAAGCAGAGCAAAGCAGAGCAAAGCAAAGCAGAGCAAAGCAAAGCAGAGCAAAGCAAAGCAAAGCAAAGCAGAGCAAAGCAGAGCAAAGCAAAGCAGAGCAAAGCAAAGCAAAGCAAAGCAGAGCAGAGCAGAGCAAAGCAAAGCAGAGCAAAGCAAAGCAAAGCAAAGCAGAGCAGAGCAGAGCAAAGCAAAGCAGAGCAAAGCAGAGCAAAGCAAAGCAGAGCAAAGCAGAGCAAAGCAAAGCAAAGCAAAGCAGAGCAGAGCAAAGCAAAGCAAAGCAGAGCAAAGCAGAGCAAAGCAGAGCAAAGCAAAGCAAAGCAGAGCAAAGCAGAGCAAAGCAAAGCAGAGCAAAGCAGAGCAAAGCAAAGCAGAGCAAAGCAAAGCAAAGCAGAGCAGAGCAGAGCAAAGCAAAGCAGAGCAAAGCAAAGCAGAGCAGAGCAGAGCAAAGCAAAGCAGAGCAAAGCAGAGCAAAGCAAAGCAGAGCAAAGCAGAGCAAAGCAGAGCAAAGCAAAGCAAAGCAGAGCAGAGCAAAGCAAAGCAGAGCAAAGCAGAGCAAAGCAAAGCAAAGCAGAGCAAAGCAGAGCAAAGCAAAGCAGAGCAAAGCAAAGCAAAGCAGAGCAAAGCAGAGCAAAGCAAAGCAGAGCAAAGCAAAGCAAAGCAAAGCAAAGCAGAGCAAAGCAAAGCAAAGCAGAGCAAAGCAGAGCAAAGCAAAGCAGAGCAAAGCAAAGCAAAGCAAAGCAAAGCAAAGCAGAGCAAAGCAGAGCAAAGCAAAGCAGAGCAAAGCAAAGCAGAGCAAAGCAAAGCAAAGCAAAGCAGAGCAAAGCAAGCAGAGCAAAGCAGAGCAAAGCAAGCAGAGCAAAGCAGAGCAAAGCAAAGCAGAGCAAAGCAGAGCAGAGCAGAGCAAAGCAAAGCAAAGCAGAGCAAAGCAAAGCAGAGCAAAGCAGAGCAAAGCAGAGCAAAGCAAAGCAGAGCAAAGCAGAGCAAAGCAAAGCAGAGCAAAGCAGAGCAGAGCAGAGCAAAGCAAAGCAAAGCAGAGCAAAGCAGAGCAAAGCAAAGCAAAGCAAAGCAGAGCAAAGCAGAGCAAAGCAAAGCAGAGCAAAGCAGAGCAAAGCAAAGCAGAGCAGAGCAGAGCAAAGCAAAGCAAAGCAGAGCAAAGCAAAGCAAAGCAAAGCAGAGCAAAGCAGAGCAAAGCAAAGCAGAGCAAAGCAAAGCAGAGCAAAGCAAAGCAAAGCAAAGCAGAGCAAAGCAAAGCAGAGCAAAGCAGAGCAAAGCAAAGCAGAGCAAAGCAGAGCAAAGCAAAGCAGAGCAAAGCAGAGCAGAGCAGAGCAAAGCAAAGCAAAGCAGAGCAAAGCAAAGCAGAGCAAAGCAGAGCAAAGCAGAGCAAAGCAAAGCAGAGCAAAGCAGAGCAAAGCAAAGCAGAGCAAAGCAGAGCAGAGCAGAGCAAAGCAAAGCAAAGCAGAGCAAAGCAGAGCAAAGCAAAGCAGAGCAAAGCAAAGCAAAGCAAAGCAGAGCAAAGCAGAGCAAAGCAAAGCAGAGCAAAGCAAAGCAAAGCAAAGCAGAGCAAAGCAAAGCAGAGCAAAGCAGAGCAAAGCAAATCAGAGCAAAGCAAAGCAAAGCAAAGCAAAGCAAAGCAGAGCAGAGCAAAGCAAAGCAGAGCAAAGCAGAGCAAAGCAAAGCAGAGCAAAGCAGAGCAGAGCAGAGCAAAGCAAAGCAAAGCAGAGCAAAGCAGAGCAAAGCAAAGCAGAGCAGAGCAAAGCAAAGCAAAGCAGAGCAAAGCAGAGCAAAGCAAAGCAGAGCAAAGCAAAGCAGAGCAAAGCAGAGCAGAGCAAAACAAAGCAAAATAAAGCAAAGCAAAGCAAAGCAAAGCAGAGCAGAGCAAAACAAAGCAAAGCAAAGCAGAGCAACTGGTGCTGGCCAGCATCAGCCCAGAGCTGAGTGCACTGCACCCTCTCCAGCAGAACAGAGACAGCCACTGGCTCACCTCAGCCTGTGAGCATCCAGACCAAATCTTCCCACCTGGGATGTGTTAAAGATGCTAAAAATGAAGTGCAACAACTGTAGCAAAGCCACAGACATGACAGAGCTGAGACCTGCTCAGAAAAGCTTCTGAATGACAAGTCTGGAGGAAATGAATCATTCCTCACCCAGCCTAGCAGCCTGTGCTGCTGTGTGCACTGCTGAGCCAGGGCCAGAGAAGCAGAGATTCACAGAATTGTCAGGGTTGGAAGGGACCTCAAGGCTCAGCCAGTCCCAACCCCCCTGCCATGCCCAGGGACACCTCACACCACAGCAGGTTGCTCACAGCCACCTCCAGCCTGGCTGCAAACACCTCCAAACACCTCCAGGGATGAGGCTTCCACCACCTCCCTGGGCAACCTCTGCCAGGCTCTCACCACCCTCATGGGGAAGAATTTCTTCTTATCATGGAGTTGTTTGGGTTGGCAAAGCCCTCTGAGACCATCCAGTCCAACCAGCAACCCAACCCCACCATGGCCACTGACCCATGGCCCCCAGTGCCATGGCCACACCTTGCTTGGACACCTCCAGCCATGGGCACTCCACCACCTCCCTGGGCAGCCTCTTCCACTCTTGCAGCAAAGAAATTTTTCCTCATCTCCAACCTAACCCTTCCCTGGCACAACCTCAGGCCATCTTCTCTGACCTGAGACTAGGAAGGAGAGCCCAAGCCCCACCTGGCTTCAGCCTCCCTTTCAGGGAGCTGTAGGGAGCCAGGAGGTGTTGGAATGAGTGTGCAGCATGGCTAAGCCAAGCTGCTCCCAGTGTGCCTGGAGGATCACCAGCACTCAGGAAGCATTTGAGCTCCTCCCAGCTCCAGTGGCAAGCTGCAGGAGATAGGAGACAGGTTTTAATTTACTTGAGCATGTCCTGCTTCATGAGAAACAGAAAACTGACAGTGCCCTGCAGGGAGGTTTCCCTGCCCTGCTGCACAGCATCCCCAGTGCTGAAAATTGAGGCTTGGAGCAGTGATGAGACACAAACAGGCCCTGGAACTCAGAGGTCTCATCAGGCAGCCTCTTGTTTGTGGCAGGAGAAGCACAGAGGGAGATTATCTCTGAGCATCTTTGGCTGTGCTTTGCCTGTAACAGGGATGCAAAAGGCTCCAGCTGGCCCAGGGCAGCGTGGGACCCTGCAGACATCTCTCTCCCACATGGGTCTCAGGAGGGAAAAATGGACTTTGGGGCTGCTGGTGACACAGAGCAGGAGCCCAGGAGCCTTCCCAGCAGGAAGCAGCAAGCGCAGGTCCCAGCAAGTGGGATGAGCTCAGCTTTGATGGAGTCAGCATTGCTCACTTTCCTCTTTGGGAAGCCAAGCTCAGGAGTAAAAGGTCGTGGTTGTGTCCTGAGCTCGAGCACAGCACAGCCAGCAGAGCTCCAGCTGCTGTGGGGACAGGGCTGGAGGGGGGAGGGGGTGCTCTGCAGCAGCCCTTCTGCTGGGGAAGATGTTTGTCTGCCTTTTCCTCTCCTTTTGCTCAGGTGGAACCTGCTGGGTGCCAGTTTGTGCCCCCTGCCCCTTGGCCTGTCCCTGGGCACCACTGAGCAGAGTCTGGCCCCAGCCTCTTGCCCCTTTTAGCTCTTGCTGAGTATTGCTCAGCTCCCCTCTGGGGCTGCTCTTCTGCAGGCTCTCAGCCCCAGGGCTCTCAGCCTTTGCTCCTCACAGAGCTGCTCCAGGCCCCTCAGCACCTTTGTAGGCTCTGCTCGGTTCTCTCCAGCAGTTCTCTGTCTCTCTTGAACTGGGGAGCCCAGAACTGGAGCCAGGACTCCAGATGTGTCCTCCCTAGGGCAGAGAGAGAGTCAGGAGAACCTCCCTTGCCCTGCTGACCACACTTCTTCATGCTCCCCAGGACCCCATTGACCTTCTTGGCCATGAGGGCACCTTGCTGGCTCCTGGGGAATTTGTAGTCCCTCAGCATTCCCAAGTCCTTCTCTGTTGAGCTGCTTTCCATCAGGTCAGCCCTCACCTGTGCTGCTGCAGGAGGTTGTTCCTCCCCAGGACAGGACTCAGGGGCTCTGTTTCCCTGCCCATGATATCCAGAAGGTCCTCATCTCCCTGCACCCATCACATGCCTTTGCCTTTGCAGGAGGATGCTGAAGCCCTGAGCTCTGCTGTACAGGCAGCAGCTGAGAGCAAAGGGCAAAATGAGTCACACTGAAACCCTTTCTGCCTGCTTGCACCCAGAGATCTGCAGCCAGCCCAGAGATCACTTGGTAAAGGTTTTAAAAGCATGGAAAACAGAGGTCCTGCCTCCCATCAGGCTGCTCTGGGAGCCTCCCTGTGCTCTCCCCAAGCCATGCATGTTTTAAAAGCTTGGCAGGAAGAGGGCTCCAAACTACACAATTGAAGAGATTTCCCAGGGAATGCTCTGGGTTCCCACCAACCACTGCAGGAGATCCTCAGCCTGTGCTGCAACCCTGCCAGGACACAGCCCTGGGGAGCTGGGGAGCTGGGGGGTGGACGCTGCCCTTCTGCTGGGGAAGCTCTTTGCCTGTCCTTGGCCTCTCTGCCACTTAACTGGGCATCAACTGGGAGGTAAGGATAAAAGCTGACTTCTCTTGTCGAGTGATGGAGCAGGAACAATTGCCTGGGAAGAAATTTAACCCTCCTGGAGGAAAGAGATAGCTCCAACCCTTGTTTGTGTCCAACACGTAGGGTGGGATGGAAACTCCTCTGCTCCTCCAGCCACCCCAAGCACCTGGAGGGCATCTATTGTGCTGGGGAACAAGAGAAGCTTTTGAGAAGAGCTCAGGCCTGAAAACACACCAAATAGGGGGCAAATAAGCAGGAGAAAGAGGTGATGGTGTCAAAGGACCAAGTAGAGGGGCCAGGGGGAGGGCTGCTGCTTGTCCTCTGAATCCCTCTGTGTGTTTTGAGGGCTGAAACAGGGGAAGGGAGCAGGGCCTCGAATACAAACAGAGGGGAAGGAGGGGAAGGAGGGGAAGGAGGGGAAGGAGGGGAAGGAGGGGAAGGAGGGGAAGGAGGGGAAGGAGGGGAAGGAGGGGAAGGAGGGGAAGGAGGGGAAGGAGGGGAAGGGGAAAGGGAAATGAGGCTGAGCAAGAAGGTAGGAGGCTGTACAAGGCTCTATAGCACCCAGTGCCCCTAAACCACCCAAATCTAGGACGTGGAGAGGCAGCTCCAGCCTCCCAGGGCTGTGTCACCTGGAGAGGACCTGCCTGCTCCCACCCTTGTTCCCAGCCCAGCAGTGTCACCTTGCCTCACAGGTGACAGGCACAAAGGACAGGGACAAGCACACAGAATCCACCTGGTTGGAAGGAACCCTTGAAGGTCATCTTGTCCAACCCCCCCACAATGAGCAAGGACATCTCCAACTAGACCAGGTTGCTCAGGGCCCTGAGGAGAAGGAGAAGGAGAAGGAGAAGGAGGACATTTCAGGGAGCATCCCTGCCACACCAGACATGCAGATGACAAGCTGGGGGCGTCCAGGCTGGGGACCACCTGGATACACAACCTTTCCCCTGCTCTGCTTTCTGCTCAATCCCTAAACACCAGGAGCAGCTCTCAGTAATTCACTTTCCTCCATCTAATGCAATAAGCTGAGCCTAGGCAGTCCCTTGGCCTCCCTTTGGAAGGCTCTCAGCAGGCTGCCAGACAGCAGCAGGCAGCTCCTGCCAATCCCCACCCCCCTGCTGCCTGCTCTAAGCACACAGAGTCCAACACACTGCAGAAGGTTGAAGCTCACCCTCGAGCTCCCCAGCCACTGCTCAGCCAGTCCAGAGCCCTAATAGGAGGCACACTGCAAGAGAGCAAAGTCAGTCCAAGCAGCAGCTGGCTGCAAAGAGAGCAGCAATCTTCTGGGGATCTCCAGTTCCTGGCACAAGGAGTGCAGCAGCTCCAGGGAAGCCCTCAGCCTCCCTGCTGATTCAGGCAGGATTCACCTCCCTGAGAGCTACCTAAGGAGGCAGCACAGACAGCAATGGGGCAGAGCAGTGAGAGGACAGCTCTGCTTCCCTGCCCCCCACCTCCCTTTTTTTTCCTCACTTCCTTTTCTTTTTTTTTTTTCTTTTTTTTTCCTGTGGTGTATCTTCCAGACAGAGCAAGGGCATCTTGATGTCTTTTTGTAGAATCACTGAATGGATCAGGTTGGAAGGGACCACAGAGAGCATCTGCTCCAACCTCCCATGGGCAGGGAAACCTCTCAACTAGACTCAGCTGCTCAAGGCTTCATCCAAGCTGGCCTTGAACACCTCCAGGGAGGAGGCAGCCACAACCTCCCTGGGCAACCTGTGCCAGAGTCTCACCAGCCTCACACTGAAGAACTTCTTCCTCAGCTCCACTCTAACCCTGCTCTGCCTCAGCTTCAAACCATTCCTGTCTCTAGACACCCTCAGGAAAAGTCTCTCTGCAGCCTTCCTGTAGGATCCATTCAGGTCCTGGAAGGTAGCTCTAAGGTCCCCCCAAAGTCTTCTCTTCTCCAGGCTGAACATCCTAGACAAGGGATCCAAGTCATCCAGGACAAGGGATGCCAGTTATCCCAGACAAGGATCCTGGACAAGGGATCCAAGTCATCCAGGACAAGGGATGCCAGTTATCCCAGACAAGGATCCTAGACAAGGGATCCCAGTCATCCTGGACAAGGGATCCCACTTTTCCTAGACAAGGGACTGTGTGCTTTGTTACCTCCTGAGACGCTCCAGAGCATCTCCCTACTGAAGATCATTTGGTAGCCAATGGGATGTGCCAGGAAAGCTGTCACAGGCCATTAGCCCAGGAGCTGCTCTGATGTTTGTCTTGGCTAAAAGGGTTTTATTACCTGGGGCTGAGGCAGAGTGCCACAGACCATCCTGGTCCTTTAAAATCTAGGGAAAATCCCATTTAAAATCCCATTTCAGCATGTCTGGCACCTCCCAGGACAAACTTCCCACAGGCCCAGGCAAGGTCTGACTCACACAGGTGGAGGCCAAATCTCTTTGTGGCAAGAGGCAGCTACCAGCATCCCTCTGCAGTTCACTGCCTTGAAGGACTCTGGGTTCATTTAACCCCAAATCCAGCAAAACAGCACAAAGATGGAGCTGAGGTGCTCAAGGTTGAGCTGCCAGGACCTGCCTTCAGCCTGCTTCCATGGCAGAGGTTGGGCTGAAGCATTATAGAATCATTCAGGTTGGCAAAGCCCTCCAAGATCATCCAGTCCCACATCAACCCAACCCCACCATGGCCACCAAACCCTGGCCCCAAGCACCATGGCCACACCTTGCTTGGACACCTCCAGCCATGGGGACTCCACCACCTCCCTGGGCAGCCTCTTCCAATCCCTGACCACTCCTCCAGCAAAGAAATTTTTCCTCATCTCCAACCTAATCTTCACCTGGCACAACTTCAGGTCATTTCCTCTCACCTGATCCTTAGGAGCAGATCCCAACCCCCACCTGACTCCAACCTCCTTTCAGGGAGCTGTAGAGAGCAATGAGGTCTCCTCTCAGCCTCCTTTTCTCCAGACCCAACCACCCCAGTTCCCTCAACTGCTCCTCAGATGCATTCTCCAGGCCTCTCTCCATCTTTGCTCTCCTCAAACTACTGCAAATAACTTTTTTTTTTTTTTTAGCAGAGATTTGAAGAGATTCAGCTGAAAAAAAAAACAAAAACAAAAAAAAAAAAAACACCCAACAGGGTTTCTTCCTTTGCACAGAACAAAAAGACAAAGTGAAAAGCAGATCCAAGCAGAGGAGCTGGAGGATGTTATCCCACCTCACACATGAAAAATGCCCAAGAGCAGCAGGGTGAGCTGAGGAAAAAAATATAATCAAAGCAAGCAGTGGCAAAGATGAGGTTCATCCCCCAAAAAGCAAGGTTGTGATGCCTTAAATTAAACTCCAGACCAAGCAAGGCTCACCTGATGCCATCAGATGTCCCATGGCCCCTGGTGCACACGCAGGGCTGTGTATCCCCTGGTGAGGTTTTGATCACTTCTCAATCCCACTCTTTAGAGCTCTGTCCCCCCTTGGTTCCAAGAGCTGACAGGGATTTCCCAGCTGAGCTTTCCCCAGAGGCTGCTCCTGCGTTGGGTTTGGGGGGAACCACCTGGTTTCAGGGTTGGGGGGAGGGGGGCAGGTGGAGCCTTGGGGTCGTTCTCAGTGCTTGTGTTGGCAGCTGAGCCTCCATCCCTAAACCTCACTGCCAAGGTGTGAGCTCCTCTGCGAGGGAGAGATGGGTTTGGGGGTGTGCTTATTGCCTGTGGGCTCTTTATTTGGCACAGGGGAGGTGGCCTGGAAAGTTGGGGATGGGGGGGAGGGGAGGGGTGGTGGCAGGATGGGGTCCCACAGGTGGGACAGGGCCACCGGTACCCTGTGGGATTGATGGGCTTGGAACCATCTGGAAAGGTTTTTTTGTATATTTTGTGCGGGGAAGAAGCGAGGACCAAAGGGGGATGGGAGAAGGGATGCCATGACAACCTGTGGGGGTTTCCCGGGAAACCGGGGGTCGCCATGGCAACCGCATGGCTCCGCTCCCAATTAGCGACTTCCGCTGGAAGGCGTGTTCGGCACTTTAATCTTCTAGCATTAAGCGGCCGCTTCCCTCCCAAAAACACCAGAAAAAAAGGAAAAAAAAAAAAACAACAAAACCAAACCACCAACAAACCGAGGAGGAAACATCCCTTTGTCTCCAGCTGGGTGGCTCGGAGGCTGCACGACCACAGCGAGCAGCCCACCGCGGATCCTGCGTCCCCCACCCCGTCCCCGGCTCCACGCCTGCAGCGCTCCCCGCGCACCCTGGGCTCCTGAAACCTTCTCCTTTGTGCCTCCCTCCTTCCCCTGCTCGGCCACAAACCTGACCTTGGATGAAAGAATGCTGGAGGGTCGCAGGGGAAGGGAATTTAGACTGGAAAATGAGGGTTTGGGAGCGTTTTTTCCCCTCTTTAAGGGTAGAAAATGAGGGTTTGGGGTTGCTTTTTCCCTCCTTAAGACTAGAAAAGGCAGCTCTGGGGTTGTTTTCTCATTCTTTAAGGCTAGAAAACGAGGGTTTGGGGTTGCTTTTTCTCTCCTTAAGACTAGAAAAGGCAGCTCTGGGGTTGTTTTTTTGCTCTTTAAGACTAGAAAACGAGGGTTTGGGGTTGTTTTCTCTCTCTTTAAGACTAGAAAATGAATGTTTGGGGTCGTTTTCCTCTCTTTAAGACTAGAAAAGGGGAACTGGAGGTTGTATTTCCTCTCTTTAAGACTAGAAAAGGAGGGTTTGGGGTTGTTTTCTCTCTCTTTAAGACTAGAAAATGAATGTTTTGGGGTCGTTTTCCCCTCTTTAAGACTAGAAAAGGGGAATTGGAGGTTGTATTTCCTCTCTTTAAGACTAGAAAAGGAGGGTTTGGGGTTGTTTTCTCTCTCTTTAAGACTAGAAAAGGAGGGTTTGGGGTTGTTTTTTCTCTCTTTAAATCAGCATTGATCTCTGACCGGATGAGAATTTTATAAATGATCTAAGTGGGGAGGAGGGGGGAGGAAAGGAACCAGCGTAATGCCCAGAAGGGCACGCCACACATTTCGATATTAAACATCATTTAACAAGGTGGTAACAGAGACTCTCTGCAAAATTAAATGCTTCTTCCCCCCGCCCCCCCCGCCTTCCACTACACTCTGCAACACGCGTTTTTTTTTCCCTCCCCCACCCAGTCCAGGGGCTGTTAATCCAACAAGTGAGCTCGTGGGATGGAAGGGGGAATTGGGCTCCACGCTGCCTTTAGGGAAAGGGGAGAGGGATAGGAAGGGGGGAAGGGGGGAGGGGTATGGAAAAATTCAGGAGCAAAGCAAGAAGTCCCCCCCAAAAAAACCCCAAAGCAAACAAAAGCAGCCCCTAGCAACATGTTTGCAAAACAAACACCTGTTTGGCGGTGAGTGCCTTTTTGTCTTCATCTTCCTTCTCTTTACCCTTCAGTTGTCCTCTGCTTCTGAGGATTTTAAATCCTTTTTATTATTTTTTTTCTTGCTCTTTTTTTTTTTTTTGGTGGTTTTTTTTTTGTTTGTTTGGTTGGGTTTTTTTTGATCTTTAGAAAGGAAGGATGTAAAAAAATAAAGGTATCCAAACGAGGGCACACACACACACACACAGAGACCGACGGATGGTGCATGTTCCACACGACACCGAGCACACAGTCGCTTGGCATTGATTCTGTTGCTTTGTTGTTGGGTTGGGTGGTGGTGGTGGTTGTTTGGTTGTTGGTTGTTGTTGCTGTTGTTTTAACCACATCCTCAGGTTTTGGTTGTGTTTGGTTTCGGTCTTGGTTGTGTTGTTTAAACGTCCGTGAAGATCTTTTTGATGTTCACACAGTTGGGATTGTTCGTGCTTGTGCAGTTGGCCGTCTTAAAGGCAGCCTGTTTGAATGCACTGTGGTTGATTCCCCCTTCCTCGATCACCATGTACTCAGACTTGCTGAGGGTGGAATTGCTGCGAGCCTTCCTCATCTCCTCGCTGGAGGAGAGGTGCTGGCAGCTGCCGACGTGCATGTATTGAGCTTGCTCCTCGCCTTCCGTCTCCCGGTGGTAGAAGTAGTTGAAGTTGGAGACGATGACAGGGACGGGCAGGGCGATGGTCAGCACCCCGGCGATGGCGCACAGAGAGCCAACGATCTTGCCCCCGATGGTGATGGGGTGCATGTCCCCATAGCCCACCGTGGTCATGGTCACCACGGCCCACCAGAAGGCGTCGGGGATGCTACTGAAACCTGAGCTGGGGTCGTCGGCCTCAGCGAAGTAGACGGCGCTGGAGAAGAGGATGACGCCGATGAAGAGGAAGAAGATGAGCAAGCCCAGCTCCCTCATGCTGGCCTTGAGGGTCTGGCCCAGGATCTGCAGCCCCTTGGAGTGCCGGGAGAGCTTGAAGATGCGGAAGACCCTGACCAGGCGGATGACTCGGAGGATGGCCAAGGACATGGCCTGCTGGCCGTTGCCTTGCCTCTCGGCCAGCTCAGTGCCCAGCGTGATGAAGTAAGGGATGATGGCCACAATGTCAATGATGTTCATGATGTTCTTGGAGAAGGTGGCCTTGCTGGGGCAGGCAAAGAAGCGGACCAGCAGCTCGAAGGAGAACCAGATGATGCACAAAGTCTCCACTACGAAGAAAGGGTCGGTGAAGGACGACACCATGGAAGCAGCCGAGGACGAAGAGTTGGTGAAGACATCAGGTGGCAGAGGGCCACCACCTGTCCCGAAGGTCCCTCCAGTTCCCTCATAGTCATGATCCTCCCTGAATTCGGGCAGGGTCTCCAGACAGAAGATGACAATAGAGATAAGGATGACCAGAACAGAGACAATGGCAATGCCTCGGGCTGGCCCAGAGCTCTCAGGGTACTCAAAGAGGAGCCACACTTGGCGCTGAAACTCCTTGTCGGGCAGCGGCCGCTGCTCCTCCCGGATGAAACCCTCGTCCTCCCGGAACTTCTCCATGGCCTCCTCCCCGAGCTGGTAGAAGCGGATTTCCTCGGAGAAGATGTCGATGGGGACGTTGACAGGTCTCCTGATTCGCCCCCCCGACTGGTAGTAGTAGAGGATGGCGTCGAAGCTGGGCCGGTTGCGGTCGAAGAAGTACTCGTTGCGGAGGGGGTCGAAGTAGCGCATCCTCTTGCGGGGGTCCCCCAGCAGCGTCTCGGGGAACTGTGCCAAGGTCTTCAGCTGGGTCTCGAACCTCAAGCCCGAGATGTTGATCACCACCCGCTCGCAGCACTCCTGCTCCCCGCCGTCCGCGGGCTGGCCGGCAGGGAGGGCGGCTGGAGTCGGGGGCTGATCGTAGCGGTCCCCGCCGAGCGCGGGCTGAGGGGGTTGTGGTTCTTCTAGCAAAGGGTCTCCGCCGCCTCCGCCCCCCACCACCGTCATGCTGCCTTCCTCCCCTTCTTCACCTTCTTCCTCCTCTTGGTCGGGGACCGCCTGGGGGGCGGCGGGGGGCGGCTGCTCGGTGTAGCCCAGGTTGTGGTGGCTGCTGGTTGAGCCGCCCCGAGGATGCCGGCTGGTGGAGGAAGCGGCTGGAGAGTAGAGCAAGCTCCGGCGCTCGTCCATAAAGGTGTGGGGTGGAAGGGGAAAGGGGAGAAGGGGGAGGATCGGAGAGGCGGCAGCCGAAACCTCTTCTTCCTCCTCTTCCTTCTCCTCCGGGCGGAGAGGGAGAACCAGCCGCCCAACTCCTCCAGCGGCTGCCGCTGCTCTGAGAAGCTGAGGCTCTTCTCAAAAAATCCGCCCCCAGCCCTGGCACCGCCTCGCTCAGTCACCGCTCCCGGAGACACCCACCAGCACCCCCAGTCCTGCCCCACAGCCCCCCAGTAAGCTGCAGGCATCCCCTTCCCAGCCAGGGTGGAGACACAACCCAAGCCGTCCCCCGGCCAGCTCCACGCCGATGGCTCCGGTCCCCCCCCGGGAGCATCTTTTGATGCTCGGCGGGTTGCAAGCGGGGAGAGTTGTTTGGTGGTTGTGGTTTGTTTTGTGGGCTTTTTTATCCCTTGCCTAGAAAGAGCTTTTTCTGCCCTTCCCTGGGGAAAGGGAAATGCAATTTTGGGGGGTTTTAATTTGGGGATTTTCCTGGTTTTTTTCCAGTCAGCGTCTCACGCCGCGGCGGGGCTGTGGGGAATGGGAAGCAGACGGCGGCGGCGGCCGGAGCTGCCAACAGTTGTTTTGAATCAGTGTTTGGGCTGGAGCTGAGATGGTTTTTTTTTTTTTTTTTTTTGCTTTCTGAGAGGGAGTCAGAGCATGTGTGTGGGGTGTGTGTGTGTGTGCACACGTGTGTGTGTGCCCGGGTGTGTTTGCACACGTGTGTGTGCCTGTGCATCCCCCTCCCCCCGCCCCACCCCCAACAAAAAACAGAGCCAGCCCTCACCCAAGGCACCTTCAAACCAAACCTGCACTTCAGACTTTCCTGCAAGAAGGCCAAAAGCCTTCAGGTTTTATATCCTTGCTGCCTTCCAGCCATCTTTTCATGTACTTGGTTCCATTTTGGTCCAAAGGGAGATTTCAGGCAAAAGTCTCCTCTGCAGGAGTGCAGTGCTGGAAAACTCTTTGTCCCCAGGAGATGTGTATCAAGGACAGCCTCTGAACTCCTCACTCACTTGTGTCCCCATCATAGGTCCCCGTTTTTCCAAAGCCCCCCAAAGCTCTTTAAACCCCCAGCCATGGGGGGCTTAGGGAATCCAGAGATTTGGGAAACAGCAAAACCACAAGGGTCTGGGAGAGAAGGGAAGGGTGACAGCACAGCCATTCCCACCCCATTCCCCCCCCAGTTTTCCTGCATCTCGCCTCTCCTTTCCTCTCCTCTCCTGTCTTCTCCTCCCCTCCCCTCTCCTCCCCTCTCCTCCTCTCTCCTCTTCTCCCCTCCCCTTCCCTCTCCTCTCCTCCCCTTCCCTCTCCTCCCCTCCCCTCTCCTCTCCTCTCTCCTCTCCTCTCCTCCCCTTCCCTCTCCTCTCCTCTTCTCCCCTCCCCTCTCCTCTCCTCTCTCCTCTCCTCCCCTCCCCTCTCTTCCTCTCCTCTCCTCTTCTCTCCTCTCCTCCCCTCTTCTCTCCTCTCCTGCCCTCTCCTCCTCTCCACTCTCCTCCTCTCCCCTTCTCCTCTCCCCTCTCCTCCTCTCCCCTCTCCTCCTCTCCCCTCTCCTCCTCTACCCCTCTCCCCTTCTCCTCTCCCCTCTCCTCCTCTCCCCTCTCCCCTTCTCCTCTCCCCTCTCCTCCTCTCCCCTCTCCCCTCCCCTCTCCTCTTTCCCCTTCCCTTTCCCCTCCATCAGGGTCCCACCACAATGGAGGTTAATCCCCTCCACCAGCCCCACTGTATCTTATCACCATGATTATTTTTAACCCAGCACAGCCTCCAGAAGGTAGGAGAAAAACAGATAAAAAGATCAAACCTTCTACCCAACACCTCTGTGACCACTGGACCATGTCCCTGAGGGCCACATCTAGCATCACAGAGTCATAGAATTGTTTTGGTTGGAAGAGACCTCTGAGATCATCCAGTCCAACCTTCAACCCAACCCCACCATGGCCCCAAGTGCCATGGCCACACCTTGCTTGAACATCTCCAGGGATGGGGACTCTACCACCTCCTTGGGCAGCCTGTGCCAATGCCTGGATCATTAAGGCTGGAAAAGGCTTCTAAGATCATTGAGTTCAACCACCAGCCCAACACCACCATGGCCACTAAATCATGTCCCAAAGTGAACTTCCATGCAGTAAACCCAAAGCAAAGGTTCAAACCACTTCTTTTGCAAGCAGAACAAAAGCCTAATCCACTCATTCCTTGAACACCATGAGGGATGGGGACTCCAGCACCACATTGCTGGAGGGTTGAGAAGAATTCCTAGGAGCAACAGCTCCCAGCCAGGTTTGAGGCTCCATTTTCCACAGGTCATGAACTAACCCTCAGCTCCTCACTACAAGCAGCAGGTCAAGCCTCACCTGGCTCATCTCTTTCCTCTGCTAGGATTCCTGCCAATAAATCACTGTCACCTGCTCCAAAGGCAAACAAACAAGGCAGCTTCAAGCCATCAGCACCTCTTGATGACAAAAGGCTTGAGGCCACAAGGCACAACTTCCATCATGGCAACAGTTTGCTCTTTGGAAATCACTGAGAGATCCTCAGACCTTGGGGATGCTGCTAGGAAGACCAGGAGGAGGAGGAGGATTAATCTCCCCCCACCAGCTGAACACAGCAGCAGACATTAACCCTTGAGCTCTGGGTAGCTTTGGTCCAGCATTGTGCTGGCTCAAAGGATTTCTCCAGCCCAGCAGCCCCAGACACCTCCTGGCCCTGTTCCTCCTGCTGCTGCTTCCCTCTAATCCTATCAAAGCCAATTAAGCTCTGCCAGGCCAGCAGTCTCGCTGCAGGCAGAGAGCCCAGGGGGCAGATCACCTCCTCCCTGCCAAGTCTCCTCAGCTCCATCCTTCTGGTGAGGTCCCCAGCCAAGGTTTGGTTCAGCACAGGGGGACAGGGCAGTAGCATCACATCCTGCTTGGCATCAGCCACTGCCAGCCCCACACGTGTTCCCCTGAGGGGTTTGGCTCCAGGCACTGCACCAAACCCAAAATCAGCCAAGCAGAGGTGGCCTGGATCCTGTCCCTAAACCAGAAGGTCTGAGCAGAAGGGGCAGGGGATTAAAGCCCACAGGAAGGGACATCTCTGGGATGTCCAACCTGGCCAGCACTTTCCTGTGAGCCAGGAGCAGGCTGTGCAAGGTGCAGCATCAAACCTGCTCCTCAGGGCTGGGGCTTTCCTGTCTAATACAAGATGACTCTGTCCTCTCTCTGCAGCTTTCATCCAGTTCCTCTGCTGCATCTATTCTCAGCAAATTCAGTTTTCCTCCTAACAACCACGGAAGAAATCCCCTGTGCTGTGGCCTGCAGGCTGACCTACAGCATCAGATGCTGTTTCTACCAAGAAGCAGAGCAAGCATCACTCTTTTCCTTCTTTAATGGCCTCCTCAGGGCAGACTTCCAAGCAGAGGGATCACAAGCTTCCCTCTTCCCACAGCCAGACCTAGAGTGTGAGGGGAATTCCCTCCAGCATCTCTCCCCAGGGGAACATGGGCTGCACAGAACAGCTCAGCACCTTCACCCCCACCCTCAGCTGTCCCCAGGCATGAGGCTGCCCTTAGCATGCTGGCCTGGATCAGCAAGAGTGTGGCCAGCAGGAGCAGGGCAGTGAATTGTCCTCCTGTGCTGGGTACTGGTGAGGCCACACCTTGAGTGCTGGGTTCAGTTTTGGGCCCCTCACTCCAGGAAGGACATTGAGAGGCTGGAGCAGGTCCAGAGAAGGGCAACAAAGCTGGGGAAGGGTCTGGAGAACAGGGCTGGGGAGGAGCAGCTGAGGGAGCTGGGGGTGTGCAGCCTGGAGAAGAGGAGGCTGAAGGGAGACCTCATTGCTCTCTGCAGCTCCCTGAGAGGAGGTTGGAGCCAGGTGGGGGTTGAGCTCTGCTCCCAGGTAAGAAGTGATAGGACAAGAGAAATGGCCTCAAGCTGCCCCAGGAGAGGTTTAGGTTGGATATTAGAAGAAACTTCTTGACTTCCCAGGTTGCCCAGGGCAATGGTGGAGTCTCCAGTCCTGGAGGGGTTTCAGAGCCCTGGAGATGTGGTGCTGAGGGCCATGGTTTAGCACCAGAGTTGGCAGAGTTAGATCATGGTTAGACTCAATGATCTCGAAGGTCTTTCCCAATCAAACCAATTCTGTGCTTCCACCTGAACCCCATCACCTCTCAAGCAGCATTTTGGGGTTGTCCTTCTCTCCTTTTGCCCTCTCTTAGCCCCAGACAGCTGGCTGCAGCCCCAGTCTGGCTGCTGCAGGGAGCAGCACCTCCCCTGCTCTCCTCCCTGGTGTCTGAATGGGAAGCAGATTCCATTGAGAAATCTGGGACAAAGCTGCCATTCTTCAGCTGGGGGATCAGAGCCCCCCCAGCACAAAGGCTGCTGTAGGGTAATCCCTTAATGCAGTCACTGCATTGTCTGCCCTCCTCCCACCTCGGGGCACGACCTGCAAAGCCCCAGCTGCTGCATCCAGGCAGTGCAGAACCAACCTGCTGGAGAGCTTCCTCATGGCCTCTGGGCACCCTGAGCTCACCAGGTGGCCAAACTATACAGAGCAAGGCTTGGGCTTGTCCCCGGGGGCAGTGGCTGAAACCTTTGCAGACAGGACTGCAGGGGAAGGGCAGCAGCAGAAGGGTAGCTCAGGAGCAGAGTTTTCATGGAATCATAGAGTCAGTCAGGGTTGGAAGGGACCACAAGGCTCAGCCATTTCCAACCCCCATGCCATGGCCAGGGACACCTCACACTGGATCAGGCTGCCCAGAGCCTCATCCAGCCTGGCTGCAAACACCTCCAGGGATGGAGCCTCAACCACCTCCCTGGACAACCCATTCCAGGCTCTCACCACTCTCATGGGGAAGAACTTCTTCCTCACTTCCAGTCTGAATCTCCCCACTTCCAGCTTTGTTCCATCCCCCCCAGTCCCATCACTCCCTGACTCCCTCAAAAGTCCCTCCCCAGCTTTCTTGGAGCCCCCTTCAGATCCTGGAAGGCCACAAGAAGGTCTCCCTGGAGCCTTCTCCTCTCCAGCCTGCACAACCCCAACTCTTTCAGTCTGTCCTCACAGCAGAGCAGCTCCAGCCCTCTGCTCATCCTCATGGCCCTTCTCTGGACACCTTCCAGCATGTCCATAGCCCTCTTGTAACAGAGGCTCCAGAACTGGACACAGTACTCCAGGAGTGGTC
Source organism: Indicator indicator (assembly GCF_027791375.1). Classification (NCBI taxonomy): domain Eukaryota; kingdom Metazoa; phylum Chordata; class Aves; order Piciformes; family Indicatoridae; genus Indicator; species Indicator indicator. The sequence goes on from NC_072044.1 coordinate 199,584, forward strand.
TCAGCAGAGAGGAGCAGAGGGGCAGAATCCCCTCCCTGGCCCTGCTGGCCACACTTCTCTTGCTGCAGCCCAGGCTCTGCTTGGCTCTCTGGGCTGCAAGTGCTCACTGCTGGCTCCTGATGAGCTTCTCCTCCCCCAGCACCCCCAAGTCCCTCTCCTCAGGGCTGCTCTCCAGCCACTCCCTGCCCAGCCTGGATTTGTGCTTGGTTCTCCAGCCTCTCAGCCAAGATTAACTTGGAGCAATCCATCCCTTGGACAGCTAAAACGTAGATTCTAGACCTAAAACACACATTAGAGAGCTAGAATATCCATTCTATAGGGAAAATATACATTACACAGCTAAACTGTGCATTATGGAGCTAAAATACACATCATGGAGCTAAAACACACATCATAGAGCCAAAACACACATCACAGAGCCAAAACACACATCACAGAGCTAAAATAAACATCATAGAGGTAAAATCTGCATTAGACAGCTAAGATGTGCATTAGAGAGCCTTCCAGGAGAGCTCTGAAGTTATCCCAGTGTGCAGCAAGGTGAGGTCACTGACCCCATCCCCAGAAATGAGGCATCCCATCTCCTGTCCTTGGCAGGCCCCAAAAGCACCTGATGAGGGTTACCCCTCAGTGCAGCAAGACAAAGTCTCCACCAGTGCCACCCAGGAAGGCAATAGGAGGGATGGGAACTGAACCATAGAATCCTGTAGGTTGGAAAAGCCCTTCAAGACCATCCAGCCCAACCATGAACCTCACTCTACCAAGTCCAGCACCAAGCCCCATCCCCAAGCACCACATCTCCCTGGGGATGAGGACTCCACCACCCCCCTGGGCTGACAAACCCCTTCGGTCACAACATTTCTCCTGATGTCCAACCTAAACCTCTGCTGGTGCAGCTTGAGGTCATTCCCTCTTGTTCTCTCCCTGGTTCCTTGGCAGAGGAGACCAACCCCCACCCCACAGCAGCCTCCCTTGAGATCTTGATTGACTGCAGTGCTCTAACTCTTGTCCCTATTCCTGTCCCTGGCTTAGTCACATTCCCAGTATAACTCAGATGTGGAGTGACTCCCTCAGCCTCTCCCTGCCTCAGTTTCTCCTCTGTCCCTTGAGGGACTGTTTCTCGCCTCCCACCTCCAGGCTATTTAAATCCTCCAGCAGAAGCCTTTTGCTGTGCTTCAGGGTGGCAGAAAATGAGAAAGTTATTGAGATGTGGAAGAAGGAAGGCAAATCCCATCCTGCCTGAGCACAGCAGCTCACTCAGCCCTCAGCTCAGGTGGAGAGCATCGTGGTGAGCTCCATGGGGGGGGGGGGGGTGTCTCTGACACCTCTCTGCTGTGGGGTGCTCAGCACCAAGCACAATGAGACCCCAAACAGCCCAGCATCCTCTCCCACTGCTGCAGGCCAGCTACTGAAGGCAGCATGGCTCTAGAGAACAATTCTTAGGGGGCAATGGATAAGGGGAGCGAAAAACTGAACCACTGACCCAAAGCAGTGAGCACAGGCAGCAGCTACTGCTCTTGATGGGTCCCACAGTGCTCTGGATACAGCAGGAGGGTGGCTTGGCCAGGAAAAGGGATTGGAGAATCTCTCTGGTGAGGAGAGACTGAGAGATGTGAGGTTGTTCAGCCTGGGGAAGAGACCTGGGTCCAGTTCTGGGCAAACCAGTTCAGGAGAGACAGGGAACTGCTGGAGAGAGTCCAGCTGAGAGCCACAAAGATGCTGAGGGGCCTGGAGCAGCTCTGTGAGGAGCAAAGGCTGAGAGCCTGCAGAAGAGCAGCCCCAGAGGGGAGCTGAGCAATGCTCAGCAAGAGACAAAGGAGCTGTGGGGGGCAAGAGGCTGGGGGCAGACTCTGCTCAGTGGTGCCCAGGGACAGGCCAAGGGGCAAGGGGCACAAACTGGCACCCAGCAGGTTCCACCTGAGCAGGAGGAGAAAGTTGTTTGTTGTGAGGGTGCTGGAGGCCTGGAGCAGGCTGCCCAACCCTTTGTGGAGGGTTACAACTCAGGATACACTCAGACCTATTTTGATCTCCTAAAAATGTGATTTGCTGGGTGGGGTTGAGGTGGCCAAACAACGTCAGTGCAGATTCCACTGGAGCAGGGATCACATTCCAAGGCCTTCACAATGACAGCAAAGTGATACCTGCTGAGTCCTTCCTGCAGCTCCTCTTGCACTCCATTATTTGGTCATTAAGATCTAAGATTACATCGACAAAGCAATTTAACCCCAAAGCCAGGGAGACAACAGGGCAACCTTCAGGTGTTTTCATTAGCAAGGTGAAAAGGGGAAGATGAGCTGCAGACCAGAGATGAGGAGGAGGAAAGCCTCGAGGTGAGGCTGGGAGAGCATCAGTGTGGAGTCAGAGACAGCCTCGGTGTACAGACACAGAAGCTCCAAAGCCTGGCAGCAAAATGCATCCTGAGAGCAAGGGGTGACAGCTCAGCCCTGATTAATTCATTTCACAGATGTCACTTGTGGTGCCAAAGATGATTAGGGGATGCTGGAGGGGTCTGGAATATCTCCCTGGTGAGGAAAAGCTGAGAGAATTTGGGGCTTTTTAGTCTGGAAAAGAGCAGCCTGAGGGGGACCTGATCAATGCTGATCAATACTTCCAGGGTAGGGGTCAGGAGGATGGGGCCAGGCTTTGAGGTCCCTTCCAGCCCTGACAATTCTGTGATTCTGTGACTCTATAATAGGCACCCAGTGAGGTGTCACAAAGCAAGGTGCAGCCTGCACAGCCTCCTGAAGCTGAGAAAGCCATGACACTGTCCCATGGCAGAGAAAGCTCTTGATCAGAGTCACAGAATCAGAGAGTCAGAGAATCACAGCAACAAAGAAGCATAGAATCACAGAATCAGAAAATCAGAGAATCACAGAATCAGAGAATCATAGAATCAGAAAATCAGAGAATCAGAAAATCACAGAATCAGAGAATCAGAGAACCACAGAATCAGAAAATCAGAGAATCATAGAATCAGAGAATCATAGAATCAGAGAATCAGAGAGTCAGAAAATCAGAGAATCAGAAAATCAGAGAATCACATTATCAGAGTCACAGAATCAGAGAATCAGAGAGTCACAGAATCAGTCACAGAATCAGAGAATCATCAAATCACAGAATCAGAGAATCACAGAATCACAGAGTCACAGAATCATGGATGTTGGAAAAGACCCTTTAAGATCATCCAGTCCAACCCTTTCCAACTAAATCCAACCATTTTCCATCTCAGAGACCACAGTCAGAGCAGCTTGCCCTCAAGTCAGGGATCAGTCTCTTCACAGCAGCATTTGAAGCTGAATGTTCAGAGGCTGCTGGAGGTACTGAGGGTGAGTTGCTGCCTAACTCCCTTCACTGCACAAACAGCTCTGGTTTTCAGGAACAGGATTTGGCTTCCCACAGGAACGCTGGAGAAGCTGGAAGCCACCACTGTGCACAAAGCAGCCCTTGTCTAGCCTCAGTGGTTATTTTTAGAGGAGGAATGCTTCACCTTTACCCCATTCCTCAGCCAGTTCGATGCAGAAGAATTAATTGCATCACAGAAATGATTTCTCCTGTGCTGGGGAGCTGGGATGGAGCTGCTTCAACCCTTCTCTGCCTTGGCACCAGGCACCAGGACCTCCCAGCAATTAGATCAGTGGGAGCTGGGCACTGAGGAGATTTCTTGAGGGCTCTGAGCTGTCTCAGCTGAGCACAGGATCCCTGTGACAGCCTCTGTGACATGTGGAAAGCAGGCAAGGACCTTCAGACTGTGTTCTGTCTCTTGGATTTCTCTGCCTTTCCCCAATCCTCCCAATTTTTTTCTGTGGCTTTTCATTTGCTGGCTTCAGTGCACATCGTGTTAGAAAGGAGAGAGCTGAGATCTGAGCTTGCAGGAGTTTGACTGACACAGCTCCAGGGCAAACAAGGAGGGATGAGGCATCACCATCGAGCTGTGCTCGAGTGGGACATGACTTCCATCAACACAGCTTTGGGACTGCTGCAGAAGAGCCTTCATTTAGCAAATCTGCTGTCAGCAAGGAGCTGACACATCCCAAGGAACAGAAACATCACAGAATCACAGAGTTATTGAGGCTGGGAAAGGCCTCTGAGCTCACCAAGTCCAGCCTATGACCTAGCACCACCACATCAGCTAAACCATTGCCACCAAGTGCCACATCCAATCTTTGCTTACAGACCTGCAGTGATGGTGACATCAATGCACCCAGCCTGGGGACAAGGCAGCTCTTGGAGAGCCAGAATTGGCACCCAGACCTTCCCAGGTTCCTAACAGTCAGAGGAGCTGGGGGAGCCTGCTTCTGGGGCTACACTAACCCCAAAGCATAACAATGAGGGAGCTCTCTGGTCTCCTCTGAAATCACACAGAACCCCAGAATGGTGACCTCTGGAAGGTCATCTGTGAATGGGGAGCTCTGAGGATCCTCACGTCCAAGCCACTTGCCAGAGCAGGATCATCTAGGGCAGGTCACAGAGGAACACATTCAGGTGGACCTTGAGAGTCTCCAGAGATGGAGACTCCACCACCCCTCTGGGCAGCCTGCTCCAGGGCTCTGCCACCCTGGAAGCAGAGAAGTTCCTCCTCAAGTGGGTGCCAGTTACCCCTTGTCCTGTCACAAGACTGACCCTGCCAGATGTGAAACTGTTGGTGGTTAAAAAGAGGAACCAGATGGGTAGAGAAGAGCCAAGTGGGGAAAGAGAAACTCTCCCCTAGTTCAGATTTCACTCCCTACCCAACACAGGAGCCAGCTCACCAGGGCACAATTGTTCTGAAGCCATCAAGATTTCATTAGAGTTTAATAAAGCCATGGGAGGAAGCAGGGCTGCTGCTCAGCTGCAATGAGAGAGAGCCAGGACTCAAAGAGGAGTTGGATCCCACTGGGAGGGGGTCCTCAGGCTTTGGGGCTCAAAGGAAATGGCACCCTGGGAAATTCAGGCTCCTGCAGGCCACCAGGCAAAGCCACCACTGCTGCAGCCCTGCCTTCAGTTCGCTGCTTGATGTTTGTCCAGTGCTGAGAAACAGAAAGGAAAGCTGCACTAAGGGCTAAGCCTCTCCACTCACTTCCCAGCTGGCAATCCAGGGAAAAACTCTTCTGCATGAAGGCCCTTCCATCCTCCTCCTCATCCTTTACCTCACCTGGAGTACTGCATCCAGTTCTGCAACCCCTAGTACAAGAGGGCTATGGACGTGCTGGAAGGTGTCCAGAGAAGGGCCATGAGGATGAGCAGAGGGCTGGAGCTGCTCTGCTGTGAGGACAGCCTGAGAGAGTTGGGGTTGTGCAGGCTGGAGGGGAGAAGGCTCCCAGGAGACCTTCTTGTGGCCTTCCAGGATCTGAAGGGGGCTACAGGAAAGCTGGGGAGGGAATTTTTAGGGCGTCAGGGAGTGACAGGACTGGGGGGGATGGAACAAAACTAGAAGTGGGGAGATTCAGATTGGATGTTAGGAAGAAATTCTTCCCCAGGAGGGTGGTGAGAGCCTGGCACAGGCTGCCCAGGGAGGTGGTGGAAGCCTCATCCCTGGAGGTTTTTGCAGCCAGGCTGGAGGTGGCTGTGAGCAACCTGCTGTGGTGTGAGGTGTCCCTGGGCATGGCAGGGGGGTTGGGACTGGCTGAGCCTTGAGGTCCCTTCCAACCCTGACAATTCTATGATTCTCTGATCCTCAGCACCAGCTTAATCCTCCACCACCAGCACTGGGTTCTGGTTTTTCATACAGAGCCCACCTTGAGCTGAAGCCTTGTTGTGTGGGGGTTAACTAAGGGGGGATTAAATGTTATCCTTTGGATGTATGAAGGAGAGTGTGGCCAGCAGGACAAGGGAGGTTCTTCTCCCTCTCTACTCTGCCCTAGTGAGAACACATCTCCTGTACTGGATCCACTTTTCAGGCTCCCAACTTCAAGAGAGACAGAGAACTGCTGGAGAGAGTCCAATGGAAGCTATGAAGGTGCTGAAGGGCCTGGAGCAGCTCTGTGAGGAGCAAAGGCTGAGAGCCCTGGGGCTGAGAGCCTGCAGAAGAGCAGCCCCAGAGGGGAGCTGAGCAATGCTCAGCAAGAGACAAAGGAGCTGTGGGGGGCAAGAGGCTGGGGCCACACTCTTGGCAGTGGTGCCCAGGGACAGGCCAAGGGGCAAGGGGCACAAACTGGCACCCAGGAGGTTCCACCTGAGCAGGAGGAGAAAGTTGTTTGTTGTGAGGGTGCTGGAGGGCTGGAGCAGGCTGCCCAGAGAGGTTGTGGAGTGTCCTTGTGTGGAGAGCTTCCAACTCCCCCTGGGCATTGTGCCCCTGGGCAAGCTGCTGTGGGTGCCCTGCTGCAGCAGGGGGGGTTGGAGTGGATGAGCTCCTGAGGTCCCTTCCAGCCCACACCATGCTGGGGCTCTGGGATTTCCTGCAGGGGCAACACACTTGTGGTTTCCAAGCACAGGCAGTGGGTTGTTTGGTGCTTAGCTGTAACATCTGGATCCTGGTAGTGCTGCATTTGACTGCATCATCTGGATGCTAGCAGACCTGCCAAGCCTGCAGGTAAAGCAGGAGCTCCTCAAGACTTCCCAACCCTCAGGCAAAGGCTTCATGCTGGGAAACCCAAACCAACATAAAACTTGGAGCAAAGCAACTTGTGCAGCATCAAGGGAAGGCTACAGGAGGGCTGGAAGCCCTGAGCTCTGCAGCTTGACCCTGGGGTTTATTTTGAAGCAGGTTTCCTGCAGCTGAGCTGCAGCACTTCTTCTCTGGGATCCCCCTTCTAGCACAGCTGGGTTCTGAGAAACCCTTAGAAGCTGCTCAGAAATCCCCTTGTACCACAGGGTGTTAGCAAGCAGGAAGGCACCAAAACATGGGTCCAAAAGGGAGCAGATGAGTCACTGTCGTGGCTCTTTCAGCCCTCTGCTTGGGACCAAGGGGTGCAGTGCTGGCTGATAGGCTTCCAGGTTGGCTTTGCTGAGCCACAGCCAGCAAGAGCTGGCAGTGAGAAACAAGTTCTGCTAACAACTCGTGCAAGATGGTGGTTTGGGGTTTATTTTTGGCCTTATGCAACCTCCAAGGCAAAAGGCAAAGCCACCACCTTCCTCTTTTCCAGTGCTCTGAGCCCCCAAAACGACAACCTGACCGATGTGGGGAGGTTCGCTTGGGCACTGGGGGTGCTTCCTAAGCCTGGGTTGGTTGCTTTTGGTTTGGTTGGGTTTGGTTGGTTGTTTTTTGTTTTGTTTTTTTTTTTTTTTTTGCTGGAGAAGCAAGGTCCTGCCTCAGCCTGGAGACACCAGGGTGGCTGATGCACTCTGTCACCTGTGACAGTCACCCCAGCAACAGCTCTGCTGCGGGCAGAGGCAGGAGGCGATGCTGACTCACTGCCTGCTTCTCTTCGGCAGCTCAAGCCTCCAGTGAAAGCACTGCCGGGAGAGCCCTCCTGCTCCTCCTTTCCTCTAACCCTCCCCTCAAGCAAGGAATTAAGCCAGCTCAATTCTGAGGGGACAGCTGAAAACAGAAACCAGCCTCAGTGACTCTCCAGGAGAAGTGGAATCCGGTGGAGGAATTCTTTGGGTTCGAAAGGCAGCTCCCCCCCACTCCTTCCCCCGAGTCATTCCGAGCAGAAAGGACTCCTGAGATGGAAGGTTCAGCTGCAAATACAAATCACTGAATTATTAACAGCCTGGAGATAGCAAGGAAGGGGAAGAAACTTGAGAAGACCTTCTTTAAAAGAATTCTCCCTGAAATGACTAAAAGTCTCTCCCCTTGCCTTTGACCCTCTTTCTCTGCTGCTTGCTTGCCTTATTTTTTTTTTTTCAAATGCAAATCCTGTGCTTTCCTCACTGCTTTGTTCCTCTCCTTCTCTTGGGGAAGCACAAAATGAGATCCAGAAGAGCCAAGAGAGAGGAAATCTGTGGCCTTTGCCTGTTCCCACAGCTTCTTTCCTCCTGGTTAAAGTCATTTTGGCCAGAGTGATGGGAACAGAGTGCAGGCAGAGCACGGAGCTGCTGCTGGGAGCAGGACCCCAGGGCAGCTTCCAGCATCCTGGGGAGGGAAGGAGCAGAGAAGGAGCCAAAACATCCTGGAATCCCCACCAGGATTCCATTTTCCAGCTATTCCCTTGGGTGTGACCTCCCTCCAGACAAACAGGGGATTTGGTGGTGGATTTTTTTTTTTAATTGCTAGGATTTCTCTCAGCTTTTCATTCCTCCCTTTGGTCCACCACGAGAAGCTATGTCCAGGTACCATCAATACACTGCAAAGCTGTGCTGTGGTCATACCTGAGCTGGCTTCCCTCTCCCCCTGAGCCCAACTTCTTCCACCCAGCAGCAATGGAAGGCCCTTTCCCTTTTGCTCAGAGGGTTCTCCAGCAGAGGAGAGCCAGCAAAAAAAAAAAAACAAACCAAAAAAAAATAAACCCACAACTAAAACCAACCCAAAAAAACTCAGCAGAAAGATTATTATTATTATTATTATTATTATTATTATTATTATTATTATTATTATTATTATTATTATTATTGCTGTTATCTTCCAAACCCCTCCTGAGGTTCGGGCTGATTTCAGGGAGGGGGAAGAGCAGAGGATGAGATCTGACTCACAGCTGGGAAATGCAGGAGGGTGGGGGAGCCTGTCAGAGAGAAAGCAACCCACAAGATTCCTCCTTGCTCAACAGGAGCCAGAAGGCATCAGGGAAATCCTGCTGGATCCTCCCATTCCTGCAGCACCGCCAACCACCTTCAGCTCGGAGGAAACCCAACGGGGCCAGAGCCCAGGGCATGGGGATAAGGTGGGGTTGGGGAGGTGGTGGGGTGCTGGAGAAGCTCTGCTAGACCCTACACACACCCTGCACACACCCTACACACCCTACACACACCCTGCACACACCCTACACACCCTAAACACATCTTACACACACTCTGCACACCCTACACACACCCTGCACACACCCTGCACACCCTACACACACCCTGCACACACCCTACACACTCCCTACACACACCCTACACACACCCTGCAAACACCCTACACACCCTACACACACCCTGCACACACCCTACACACTCCCTACACACACCCTGCAAACACCCTACACACACCCTACACACACCCTACACACCCTACACACACCCTACACACACCCTGCACACACCCTACACACACCCTACACACACCCTGCAAACACCCTACACACACCCTGCACACACCCTACACACCCTACACACCCCCTGCACACACCCTACACACACCCTGCACACACCCTACACACCCTACACACACCCTACACACACCCTGCACACACCCTACACACACCCTGCAAACACCCTACACACACCCTGCACACACCCTACACACCCTACACACCCCCTGCACACACCCTACACACCCCCTGCACACACCCTACACACACCCTGCACACACCCTACACACCCTACACACACCCTACACACACCCTGCACACACCCTACACACACCCTACACACGCCCTGCACACACCCTGCACACACCCTACACACACCCCACACAAGCCCTACACACCCTACACACACCCTACACACCCTACACACATCCTACACACACCCTACACACACTGCACACACCCTACACACACTGCACACACCCTAAACACACCCTACACACACCCTGCACACACCCTACACACACCCTGCACACCCTACACACACCCTACACACCCTACACACCCTACACACATCCTACACACACCCTACACACACTGCACACACCCTAAACACACCCTACACACACCCTGCACACACCCTACACACACCCTGCACACCCTACACACACCCTACACACCCTACACACATCCTACACACACCCTACACACACTGCACACACCCTACACACACTGCACACACCCTAAACACACCCTACACACACCCTACACACACCCCACACACGCCCTACACACCCTACACACACCCTACACACCCTACACACCCTACACACCTTACACACCCTACACACACCCTACACACACCCTACACACACCCTACACACACCCTAAACACACATTACACACCTCACACACCCTACACACCCTACACACACCCTACACACACCCCGCACACGCCCTACACACCCTACACACACCCTACACACACCCTACACACCCTACACACACCCTGCACACACCCTGCATACACCCTACACACACCCTAAACACACATTACACACCCTACACACACCCTACACACACCATACACACACCCTAAACACACATTACACACCCTACACACACCCTACACACACCCTAAACACACCCTACACACCTCACACACCCTAAACACACCCAACACACACCTTACACACCCTACACACACTTTGCACAAACCCTACACACACCCTACAGACATTCTACACACACACTGCACACACACTGCACACACCCTACACACACCCTGCACACACCCTGCACACACCTTACACACACCCTGCACACACCTTACACACACCCTGCACACACAATGCACACACAATGCACACACCCTGCACACACCCTGCACACACCTTACACACACCCTGCACACACCCTACACACACCCTACACACCCTGCACACACCCTACATACACCCTGCACACACCCTACACACACCCTACACACACCATACACACACCCTAAACACACATTACACACCCTACACACACCCTACACACACCCTACACACACCCTACACACACCCTACACACACCCTACACACACCCTACACACACTTTACACACACCCTACACACACTTTACACACACCCTACACACACCCTACACACACCCTGCACACACCCTACACACACCCTAAACACACCCTACACACACAATGCACACACCCTACACACACCCTACACACACCCTGCACACACCTTACACGTACCCTGCACACACCCTACACACACACTACACACACCCTGCACACACCCTACACACACCCTGCACACACCCTACACACCCTACACACACCCTTCACACACCCTACACACACCCTACACACACCCTGCACACACCTTACACACACCCTACACACACCCTGCACACACCTTACACACACCCTGCACACACCCTACACACACCCTGCACACACCCTACACACCCTACACACACCCTGCACACACCCTACACACACCCTACACACACCCTACACACACCCTACACACACCCTGCACACACCCTACACACACCCTGCACACACCCTGCACACACCCTACACACACCCCGCACACGCCCTACACACCCTACACACACCCTACACACCGTACACACCCTACACACACCCTACACACACCCTACACACACCCTACACACACTGCACACACCCTAAACACACCCTACACACACCCTGCACACACCCTACACACACCCTGCACACCCTACACACACCCTACACACACCCCGCACACACCCTACACACACCCCACACACGCCCTACACACCCTACACACACCCTACACACACTGCACACACCTTACACACCCTACACACACCCTACACACACTGCACACACCCTAAACACACCCTACACACACCCTGCACACACCCTACACACACTGCACACACCCTAAACACACCCTACACACACCCTGCACACACCCTACACACACCCTGCACACCCTACACACACCCTACACACACCCTGCACACACCCTACACACACCCCGCACACGCCCTACACACCCTACACACACCCTACACACCCTACACACACCCTGCACACACCCTAAACACACCCTACACACACCCTAAACACACATTACACACCCTACACACACCCTACACACACCATACACACACCCTAAACACACATTACACACCCTACACACACCCTACACACACCCTGCACACACCTTACACACACCCTGCACACACCTTACACACACCCTGCACACACATGCACACACAATGCACACACCCTGCACACACCCTGCACACACCTTACACACACCCTGCACACACCCTACACACACCCTACACACACCCTACATACACCCTGCACACACCCTACACACACCCTACACACACCATACACACACCCTAAACACACATTACACACCCTACACACACCCTACACACCCTACACACACCCTACACACACCCTACACACACCCTACACACACTTTACACACACCCTACACACACTTTACACACACCCTACACACACCCCGCACACACCCTACACACACCCTGCACACACCCTACACACACCCTAAACACACCCTACACACCCTACACACACAATGCACACACCCTACACACACCCTACACACACCCTGCACACACCTTACACGTACCCTGCACACACCCTACACACACACTACACACACCCTGCACACACCCTACACACACCCTGCACACACCCTACACACCCTACACACACCCTTCACACACCCTACACACACCCTACACACACCCTGCACACACCTTACACACACCCTACACACACCCTGCACACACCTTACACACACCCTGCACACACCCTACACACACCCTGCACACACCCTACACACCCTACACACACCCTGCACACACCCTACACACACCCTACACACACCCTACACACACCCTACACACACCCTGCACACACCCTACACACACCCTGCACACACCCTGCACACACCCTACACACACCCCGCACACGCCCTACACACCCTACACACACCCTACACACCGTACACACCCTACACACATCCTACACACACCCTACACACACCCTACACACACTGCACACACCCTAAACACACCCTACACACCCTGCACACACCCTACACACACCCTGCACACCCTACACACACCCTACACACACCCCGCACACACCCTACACACACCCCACACACCCCTACACACCCTACACACACCCTACACACACTGCACACACCTTACACACCCTACACACCCTACACACACCCTACACACACTGCACACACCCTAAACACACCCTACACACACCCTGCACACACCCTACACACACCCTGCACACCCTACACACACCCTACACACACCCTGCACACACCCTACACACACCCCGCACACGCCCTACACACCCTACACACACCCTACACACCCTACACACACCCTGCACACACCCTAAACACACCCTACACACACCCTAAACACACATTACACACCCTACACACACCCTACACACACCATACACACACCCTAAACACACATTACACACCCTACACACACACCCTACACACACACCCTAAACACACCCTAAACACACCCAACACACACCTTACACACCCTACACACACTTTGCACAAACCCTACACACACCCTACACACATTCTACACACACCCTGCACACACCCTACACACAACCTCGGTGGCAGTGGTGGAGTCCCCATCCCTGGAGGGGTTTCACAGCCATAGAGCTGTGGTGCTGAGGGCCACGGTGCAGTGGTGCCCAGGCAGTGCTGGGCTAAGTGCTTGGACTGGATGACCTTCAAGGTCTTTTCCAATCAAAACAATTCCATGATTCCCTAAGCCTCCCTAGGAGCCCCTGTGCCACCAGACCAAGTCCCTCCATTCCCAGCACGCAGCCCTTGTGCGTTGGAGATGCTGCCAGCAGGTCCAGCCTCCTCCTCTTCCTCCTGGCAGGAGAAATGGGTGAGAAAATGAGGTTTTCATCCCTTGCCCTCTGCAACAGGGCTTCAGGCTGTACCTGCCTGTGCCTATTGTCTGCTGCCTGCCTCACAGAAGAGCTTTTAATAGCTGCATCACAGCAGCACAGAGGGCGTGAGGCAGCTCTGCAAAGCTGCTCTGGAGATGCTTTGTGATGAGGATGATTCACAGAAGCTCCCAGCCCCATGGCACCGTGGACAGGACACTGCCCTTCCCCCAGAAGCTTGTCAGCCCCTGGCCCAGGCTGCCCAGGGCAGTGGTGGAGCCTCCATCCCTGGAGGGGTTTTCAAAGCCTTGGAGGTGTGGTGCTGAGGGCCATGGGTTGGTGGTTACCTGGCAGGGTTGGGTTAAGGGTTGGACTCCATGGTCTGGAAGGTCTCTTCCAACCAAAATGATTCAGTGATTAGAATCATAGAATTCACAGAACTGTCAGGGTTGGAAGGGACCTCAAGGCTCAGCCAGTCCCAACCCCCCTGCCATGCCCAGGGACACCTCACACCACAGCAGGTTGCTCACAGCCACCTCCAGCCTGGCTGCAAAAACCTCCAGGGATGAGGCTTCCACCACCTCCCTGGGCAGCCTGTGCCAGGCTCTCACCACCCTTATGGTGAAAAACTTCTTCCTAACATCCAATCTGACTCTCCCCACTTCTAGTTTTGCTGTAGGGACACCTCCCACCAGCCCAGGCTGCTGAGGGCCAAGACCTCAGGGGATGGTGCCTCAAGTCTCCTCATCTGCACAAGGGACTGCAGGGATCAACCTTCCCCTTGTGGAGTGTCCTGAAGTTTAGGGAAGCCACGATTAAGGGTGGGGATCATAATGATTTACCCCTCCCTAATGGCACCCTGGAGCCCATCCCAGCTGTGGCTGGATTTCTAACCTTGCTTAGAAGGAGATAAAAGCTTTTTTTTTTTTTTTTTTTTTTTTTTTTTTCTTTATTTTTTTTCCTGCTGGTTGCTCTGAAGGTTTTCAGGCTCTCTTTGATGTGCTCTGGCTAATAGCCCCTTCAGCTGATTAATTCTCATTTCTGCTCTCTCTCTCTCTCTTTGAGAGCTGCCACACTGACTTTGTGAATGGATTGCAATGAGATGGAGCAGTGATTCCCACCACCCTCCCTCCCCCTCCCCCCCAAAGCTGCTCCAGTTCTCATTAATCCAAATCCCTGCAGGGTGAGCTCCCAGCCCCACACTGGAGTGTGAGGGAGCTGAAAATAGCAATGCTGATCATGACAATAAATAACAGGGAGGGTGCTAGGAGCCACCAACAGCCTCTGGTGGGTTTTCTCTGTGTGTCTGTGTGCAGCAAGGTCCCCAAGTGTGTGTGGTGAGTAGGTCAGGAGAGGTTCTCCTCCCCCTCTGCTCTGCTGAGGCCACAGCTGGAATATTGTGACCAGTTCTGGGGCCCTCAGGTCAAGAATGACCTCAGGGAACTGCTTGAGAGAGTCCAGCACACAGCCACGAAGGTACTCCCTGCTCCAGCCAAGTTCAGGCATGCTCCTGGGACTCCCTGCTGTGCCCTTTCCAAAGCCAGCCTGGGTTGTGACCTCCCTTGTCTCAGGGGCTTGGTGCTTCCCTCTGTGGCTCTGCAGACTTTGGGGTTTATCATTGCTGGTCAGAGCAAAGGCTCAGAGTGGGAGACTTGCCCCCATCCTGCTTCCTGATGTTGCCTGCAAGTGGTGCTCAGGCTTGAGGAGACCATCCCAAAGCTCTTTCATCCTGCAGAGCTTGAAAATTGCAGCTGGAAACCTTGTCCCCAGCCTGGATTTCTGTACCAGGAGGAGCAGGGTTGTCACAGCTGGAATATTGTGGCCAGTTCTGGGCTCCTCAGGTCAAGAAGGAGCTCAGGGAACTGCTTGAGAGAGTCCAGCACAGAGCCCCAGAGCTGCTGCAGGCAGTGGAACATCTCCCTGTGGGGACAGGCTGAGGGAGCTGGGGCTTGGAGCTGGGAGCAGAGGAGCCTGAGGGCTGCCCTCAGTGCTGGGATAAAGATGTGCAGGGCTGGAGCCAGGCTCTGCTCAGGGATGGCCAAGGACAGCACAAGGGGCACTGGGGGCAAGCTGGAGCAGAGCCATGGGAACAAAAGGGAAAACTTTGTCCCTGGGAGGGTGCTGGAGCCCTGGAGCAGGCTGCCCAGAGAGCTTGTGGAGTCTCCTTCCCTGGAGACTCTCCAAACCCACCTGGCTGTGTTCCTGGTGCCCTGCCCTGGGTGATGCTGCTCTAGGAGGGGGGTTGGGCTGGATGATCTCCAGAGGTCCCTTCCAGCCCCTACCACTCAGTGACTGTGCCCATGCAGGTGACAGCAGTGATCAGTGACTGTGCCCATGCAGGTGACAGCAGTGATCCAGCCTTTTGTCAGAGTGTGAGTGTGGAGAGTAATTGAAGGGCTGCCTCATTACCACGGACTCAATTAGCCTCTCGTTATGCATTTGGCAAGCACTTAGCAGAGGGAATCCATTTACAACAGCACAGGAGAGTCAAGCAGCTCACAATGAAACTCCAAAGCAAGCTTACAAGGCAAGAGTAAACCTCCCCAGCTTAAATTAACAGGATGGAGATGCAGCCTGTGAGGAGGAAGAGCCAAAGGTGGGGGACAGGCTGGAGGAAGCCTTGAAGCCTTTGTCTCTGCCTCCTGTGTGGCCTTGGGTCAGGCATTTAGGATCATGGAATGCATTGGGTTGGAAGGGTCCCTGAAAGGTCATCTTGTCCAACCCCCCTGCAACCAGCAGGGAGACTTCCAACTGGGTCAGGCTGTCCAGGGTCATATCAGGTTTGACCTTGAATGTCTGCAGGAATGGAGCCTCCACCACTCTCTGGGCAGCCTGTTCCAGTGTCTCACCACTCTCACTGTGCAGAACTTCCTCCTGATGTCCAACCTAACTCTGCCCTGCTCCAGTTTCAAGCCATTGCCTCTCATCCTGTCCCTCCCAGCCCTTGTCAAAACTCCCTCCCCAGCTCTCCTGTCTCTCATCCAACCTGGTCTTGAACATCTCCAGGAGAAGGCATCCACAGCCTCCCTGGGCAACCTGTGCCAGTCTCTCCCCACCCTCTCTGTCCATAATTTGTTCCTCATCTCCACTCTCCATCTCCCCTCTCCCAGCTCAAAGCCATTGTCCCTTATCCTGTCACTCCCAGCCCTTGTCCAAAGTCCCTCCCCAGCTCTCCTGGAGCCCCTTCAGGTACTGCAAGGCTGCTCTAAGGTCTCCCTGGAGCCTTCTCTTCTCCAGGCTGAACAGCCCCAACTCTCCCAGTCTGTCCCCACAGGGGAGCTTCTCCTTCCTCTGATCATCTTGGTGACCTCCTCGGGACCCTCTCCAGCAGCTCCAGGTCCTTCTTGTGCTGGGGGCACCAGCACTGGAGGCAGTGCTGCAGGTGGGGTCTGAGCAGAGCAGTACAAACCATGCTGAGGTCCAGCTTTAGGCAGCCAAGGCCACAGAGGAACCCAGCAGGAGGTTCTCACAGCTGCTGTCTGCTCAGGCTTTGGCCCTCTGCATTTTAGGAATTATCCAGCTGGGATTAAAAATGCCTCCCACCCCTCCCCAGTTAAATATAGGTTTTTCAGGCTACCACCACCACCACCACACACACAAAAGACAGAGACAAGGCTTTGCTCAGCTAGAGCTGAAAAATGAGGGATGACTAACAGCATGTACTGAAGGATTCCTGCCAGGATGCAGACCCTGGCTGCCAAAGCCAACCACATGCACAGGACAGGCCACCCAGGGGCTCTGGGATGCTGCTGGTTCATCTTTGCAGCCTCTCTTTCTCCTGAGTCTCCCCAGAGGCTGCTTTGCTCTCACATCAAAGGGTAACAGAGGAGTCTCCAGGGAGGTGGCTGGGCTGGGACCATCCCTTTCATCCCTGTCTAAATATTAGGGAGAAATTCTTGGCAGCAAGGGTGAGGAGACACTGGCACAGGTTGCCCAGGGAGGTTGTGGCTGTCCTCTCCCTGGAGGTGTTCAAGGCCAGGCTGGATGAGACCTTGAGCAACCTGAGCTGGTAAAGGCTCAAGGCCTCATCCAACCTGGTCTTAACCACTCCCCTCTCAATCTGCCCTCTCCCAGGATGTTTCAGCTCCTTCTCTGCTCCCTCCCTCCCCAGGATGCTGGAAGCTGCCCTGGGGTCCTGCTCCCAGCAGCAGTTCCATGCTCTGCCTGCACTCAAAGCCATCATCCCTCGTCCTGTCCCTCCCAGCCCTTCTCCAAAGTCCCTCCCCAGCTCTCCTGGAGCCTCCTTCAGGTACTGGAAGGCTGCTCTAAGGTCTCCCTGGAGCCTTTGCTTCTCCAGGCTGAGCAGCCTCAGCTCCCTCATCCTGTCCCCTTAGGAGAGGCTCTCCAGCCCTCTGATCACCCTTGTGACCCTTCTCTGGACCCTCTCCAGCAGTTCTGTGTCTGTCTTGTGCTGGGAGCTCCAAAGCTGTGTGCAGTGGTCCAGGTGAAGTCTCCCAAGAGAAATGATGACCTGAGCCAGGGCAGGGAGGCAGAATGTGTGTGCAGAGGACCCCTGGGACACAGGGAAGTGTGGACAGTGCCTTTCATTAGCTACTAACCTGCCCCAGTGATGGCTCTTCCCTCACATCCTGAGTGCTGCATCCAGGGGAACTGCTCTGTGCTCTTGTGGCCAAGAAGGCCAATGCCATCCTGGGCTGGATGAGACAGGCTGTGCTTAGTAGATTGAGAGAGGTTCTCCTCCCCCTCTGCTCTGCCCTGCTGAGGCTGCATCTGGAGTACTGTGGCCAGTTCTGGGCCCCACAGGTCAAGAAGGACCTCAGGGAACTGCTTGAGAGAGTCCAGCACAGAGCCACAAAGATGCTGAAGGGAGGGGAAGATCTTCCTCATGAGGAGAGCCTGAGGAAGCTGAGGGTCTTCAGCTTGGAGAGGAGGAGCCTGGGAGGTGACCTCATTGCTGGTGATAAAGATGAGCAGGGATGGAGCCAGGCTCTGCTGGGGGATGCCCAGTGCCAGCACAAGGGGCAGTGGTGGAAGCTGAGGCAGAGGAAGTTCCATGGAAACAGGAGGAAGGATTTTGTCCCTGTGAGGGTGACAGAGCCCTGGAAGAGGCTGCCCAGGGGGGCTGTGGAGTCTCCCTCTCTGGAGATATTCAAAGCCCACCTGGCTGCATTCCTGTGTGCTCTGCTCTGCCAGGGGCTTGGACTGGATGAGCTGTTGAGGTCCTTCCCAACCCCTCACGTTCTGTGACCCCCAGGATCCAGCTCCTCTGCAGCTGTGCACAGCTGGTTTCAGGGTCGTGATGCTGAGCCCAGGCAGCACAGCCTTGCTCCATCTGCTGTGGTTCCAGGGAGCCAGGCAGAAGGGGAGCAGGTTTGTAGGTTGGCACAAAACCTCCCCCTGCCATCCTGTACCTATGTAGGGCAGGCAGCCCCCAGGGAGGCCCCGGTGCTGATTGAGCATTCTTGATTCACTGAGGCACTGCCAGATGGATTCTCTGGGCCAAAGCCTGCACTGGGGGACACCCAACACACTTCTCAAGGACTCCATCAAGCCTCCTCCTCTTGGTGAGTGACCCTGTGTGCAGCCACTGCATCAGCTCTCCAGGTGGGCATCCCTCTGGGCACGGCTAGGAGGGTGTGCCCACGTCCCAGGGAGAAGGAAGAAGAAAGAGCAGGAGATGGAGTCTGCTGCCACCCTTCCCAAACACACACAGGGCAGAACTGCTGCCTAAAGCCTCCATGGGGATGGATGAGATCCTAAAACTGCAGCCCTGGGAGAAGATATTCTAAGGGTTTATCAATAAAATGGGTAGTAACAAATGGCCAAGGTGGCAAGTGGCAGCCTGGAGAGGAGAGGGCTCCAAGGAGACCTTCTAATGGCCTTCCAGTACCTGAAGGGGGCTACAGGAGAGCTGGGGAGGGACTTTTGACAAGGGCTGGGAGTGACAGGATAGGGGAAATGGCTTTGAGCTGGGAAAGGGCAGATTGAGACTGGAGATGAGGAAGAATTCTTTCGAGTGAGGCTGGGGAGACACTGGCACAGGTTGCCCAGGGAGGCTGTGGCTGTCCTCTCCCTGGAGGTGTTCAAGACCAGGCTGGATGAGGCCTTGAGCAAGCTGGGCTGGTGGAGGTCTCATCCAACCTGGTCTTAACCACTCCCCTCTCAATCTCCCCTCTCCCAGCCCAAAGCCATTGCTCCTCATCCTGGCACTCCCAGCCTTTCTCCAAAGTCCCTCCCCAGCTCTCCTGCTTCAGGTACTGGAAGGCTGCTCTGAGGTCTCCCTGGAGCCTTCTCTTCTCCAGGCTGGACCCCCAATTCCTAATGAATTCTCTCTGAGGTGCAGAGTTGGGATGAAACATGCAGGTTTGCTCGGGAAGAAAACTCAATCTCCACGAGGCAGCCACGGGAGAGGCTCTGCCCCGACCTCAGCACCAGCCTGGAGCACATCCAGCAATCGATCCTGGCCCTCTGAGGTGGAGGAGTTGATTTCTTATCCTCTTTGAGCACCAGCTGGGTCCAGGTGGCAGAAAATCAGAACAGATGCAGCTGGCCAAAGCTGTTGATTTAATTCCTGTTTGTCTCCTTCCATTTGGTTTGATGCTGAACCTCTGAGTCCTGATGCTGCCCACAAGGATCCTGCACTGCTCATCTTGGGAAGCACTTCTGCTGCATTATCCAAGCTCAGCAGTGACCAAATCCTTACTGGTCCTTGCATTAATCCCCATTCTCTCCTTTCTACCTCATATTCTCTGTGCTGCTGACCTCCAGCCACCCAGGCTCTCCTGTGCTCCCCAGCTAGGAGAGGCAGGGATCAGGCTTGTGGAGTTTTCAGTCCTGCAGGTGATGTGTTAAAAATCCTGGCTTCAGATTCAGTCTCATCTGTTCCTTGGGGGGTTTTGGTGGTGCTGGTGGTTGGTTGGGATTTTTTTCTTTGATTTTGCTGGGTTTGGAGACTGCAAATTGTGTGAGCTTGGAGGATTGGGGGAGGGGGATCAAACTGCCACAGCAGCTCCCAGCCTCATGGGCAGCCAGGACTGGTGGTGGAGATGAAGACTTGGGGATCCCCTGGGTGGCCTTCTTGCTCCTCATCTCAGTCTGACTCAAGCAGAAACACACACAGAGACAAGAAAACAAACAGAGAGTAGATGGAGCCATCTCTGGGTGGATGGGAAGGCTCCAAGAGCAACCTTTGCAGAGGCAGGAACTGGAGCCCAGATGAGCATTAGAAGTGCCTCCAGAAAACCTGCAGCCCTTGGCTATCAGCTCTGCTGCAAGAGAGGTGCTGCAGCACTTGCCTCTGCCTTGCTAGTTGGGAAGTCTGTCCTTGGGAAGGCTCTGAGGACACACAGACATCCAGCCTGCTCCCACCACCTGCACATCCACACAGCTCCTGACACACACAGCTCACAGATCCTCATCTCCTTCGTAGATTCACAGAATGGCTTGGGTTGGAAGGGGCCTCAAAGATCATCCAGTTCCAACCCCTCCCACCAGCCCAGGTTGCTCAGGACCTCCTCCAGGCTGGTCTTGAACACCTCCAGGGAGAGGACATCCACAGATGACCCACAGGACATTCCAGAGTCTCCCCCCCCTCATTCTCAAGAATTTCTTCCTCATCTCCAGTCTCAATCTCCCCTCTCCCAGCTCAAAGCCATTGTCCCTCATCCTGCCACTCCCAGCCCTTCTCCAAAGTCCCTCTCCAGCACTCCTGTAGCCCTCTTCAGGTCCTGGAAGGCTGCTCTAAGGTCTCCCTGAAGCCTTCTCTTCTCCAGGCTGAAGAGCCCCAACTCCCAGCCTGTCCCTGTGGGGGAGGTTCTCCATCCTCTGATCATTTTTTTGGCCTCGTCTGGACGCTCTCCAGCAGTTCAAATCACCATGCAGAGCCCCAACACCTCCAACTCTGCTGCTCTGCCTGGGGTGGGGATGTGCCAAGCAGAGAGAGATGTTTTCCAGAAAGCTGAAAACCTCCCAGATTTCTCCCAGCCTTTCCCCCAGACACCTTCAGCTCCCAAGCAGCCTCTTGCAGAGCTGCCTGCATGAGAATCAGATGCAAATCTCCCTGCTGCAGAGCCACCCGACTGGAGAGGAGCCTTTGTTCCTGCCCAGGCCTAACTGCAATCAGAGGGCTGCTCTCTCCTCTCAGAGGAATGTCTGTTTGAGCTCCACATTAGCTAGAGGTGGTTAAACTCCATCTGCCCATCTGCAGCAGCTGATGGGCAAAGGCTGGAGGAAGGTGATAACCACCTCTCATTTCCCACAGCTCACCCTGCAGCCAACCTGCTGCCAGCCAGATCCTTCCCCACTTTACAAGGCACCAGCTGCAGACTTCCAGGTCCTAGCAGCTCATTTTTTTCCCAGCTGGCCCAAGCCTGTCATTTCCACCACCAGCATTAAGCAAGGAGATGGAGAGTTAGCAGCAGATCCAGGGAGGTTCTCCTCCCCCTCTGCTCTGCCCTGCTGAGGCCACACCTGGAATATTGCATCCAGTTCTGGGCTCCCCAGCTCAGGAGGGACAGGGAGCTGCTGGAGAGAATCCAATGGAGAGCTACAGGATGCTGAAGGGCCTGGAGCACTGCCCTGTGAGGAGAGGCTGAGAGCCCTGGGGGTGGTTAGTGTGGAGAGGAGAAGGCTGAGAGGGGATTTAATAAATGCTTATAAATAACTGAGGGTTGGGGGTCAGGAGGGAGGGGACAGGGACAGGCTCTGCTCAGCTGCACCCTGGGATAGCACAAGGGGCAATGGATGGAAACTGCAGCACAGGAGGTTCCACCTCAACATGAGGAGGAACTTCTGCACTGGGAGGCTCCCAGAGCCCTGGAGCAGGCTGCCCAGAGAGGTTGTGGAGTCTCCTTCTCTGGAGAAGACTTTCCAGCCCCATCTGGATGTGTTCCTGTGTGACCTGTGCTGGGTTCTCTGCTCCTGCTGTGGCAGGGGGGTTGGACTGGACAATCTCCAGAGGTCCCTTCCAACCCCTGACATCCTGGGATCCTGGGATTTGGGATGAAGTGTTTTGAACCTCAGTGGTTTTGCTCTCTTTCTGATCCCATCGTGGGTGGGGGAGGAGGTTTGTTTTGAGCTTTTGCTCTGCCAAGGAAGCTGCCAAGGGCTTTGTTCTTCCTGGGGTGCTTGGAGAGTTGGCACTTCCAGCACTCTCATCCTGAAGAGGGCCATTCAGCCCCAAGGCTGTTAAGAAAATGGATTATAAATTCCATTAAGCAAGTTGAGAAGAACCAAGGCTGGCACAACTGATTGCCAGCCCTGCTTGCCTTGGACACTCCCAGGTGCCTGAGGGATCCAGGTTCTGGCTCTGAGGTTCTGCAAAGTCCAGCAAGAAGCTGGACAGCCCCAACAGATACCCAGGGCCAAGGCTCAGGTTTGGTCCCACAGCTTGGATCTGCCTCTGTCAGGCAGTGGCAGAGCCTCCCCCCAAACCCCTTCACCCCTTCCCAGATGAACCAAACACCTGACAGCCCTCTAGCAAGAGCTGGAAAGTGAAGCAAACCCAGCAGCCCTGTCCTCAGTGGTGAGTCTGGCACTGGGATCAGCTGGGGCCCTGACTGGCACAACCTGACCACAGCAGGTGCCCCAGGCTGCTGCCATGGGCCCCACACCAAGGAGGGAGACTTTGTCCCTCCTTGCCATAGGTTCTGGCTGACCACAAGATCCAGGATCCCAGGATGTCAGGGGCTGGAAGGGACCTCTGGAGATCATCCAGTCCAACCCCCCTGCCACAGCAGGAGCAGAGAATCCAGCACAGGTCACACAGGAACACATCCAGATGGGGCTGGAAAGGCTCCTCCAGAGAAGGAGACTCCACAACCTCTCTGGGCAGCCTGCTCCAGGGCTCTGGGAGCCTCCCAGTGCAGAAGTTCCTCCTCATGTTGAGGTGGAACCTCCTGTGCTGCAGTTTCTACCCATTGCCCCTTGTGCTATGCCAGGGTGCAGCTGAGCAGAGCCTGTACCTGTCCCTGTCCCTGTCCCCTCCCTCTTCCCCCCCAACCCTCAGCTATTTATAAACATTTATCAAATCCCCTCTCAGCCTTCTCCTCTCCCCACTAACCACCCCCAGGGCTCTCAGCCTCTCCTCACAGGGCAGTGCTCCAGGCCCTTCAGCATGCTGGCAGCCCTCTGTTGGACTCTCTCCAGCAGATCCCTGTCCCTCCTGAACAAGATCTGCCCTCAGCTTCTGAGGAGCTTTCTTGGAGAGCTTGGAAAGCATCACACCACCAGCAGCATCCCTCCTGCATTCCCAGCTTGCTGAGGAGGCACCTCTGGGCCTTTGATCAGTGCCATCTTCTGGGGGCTGGTGTTGGCACCCCCTGGCACAGTACACACCCTCACTCAGCACCCAGGAGCCCCCCACCAGGCTCTGCCACCCACTGTGTCAGGCCTCCCCTACACACCTACTGCAAAGCTAGAGCTGAAAGTTCTACCTTTGCCTCAGAGGTAGGCAGCTGAGGCACGAAAGGTTTCCTCCAGCAGCCTCATCTCAGGAGCTGTGAGCAGATCCTCTCACATCTGACCTCAGCATCCCTGCCACTAAACCTCAGGCACCTCCCAGGCCAGGCTGCAGCTCCAGGGCAGCTGCCCAGCAGCTCGTTTGGGTTGCCTTGCACAAAGCTGCCTGAATTCTCCTTGCTTCCCTCTCTCAGGCTGCAGCAGGATCCATTCCCAACCCCAAGCACCTGGCCTACAGCACCTCAGCAGGTGAGATGTGCTGGGGTTGTGTCACACACCAGGAGGACTCTATTTTAAGGTGCTGCTGTGTGACTGCTGCAGAGGTGTTTTGCTTTCTTCCAAATCTTCAGTGGTGTGAAGAAAGCCTCAGGGAGAAGGTGGAGACCTCACCCCAGCACAGAGCAGTCACAGGTTTGGCTCTGCAATGGGATCAGCAGATGTGCAGCCTGAGCCATCACAGGTGCAAGACAAGACTCTCCTCTCCTCTCCTCTCCTCTCCTCTCCTCTCCTCTCCTCTCCTCTCCTCTCCTCTCCTCTCCTCTCCTCTCCTCTCCTCTCCTCTCCTCTCCTCTCCTCTCCTCTCCTCTCCTCTCCTCTCCTCTCCTCTCCTCTCCTCTCCTCTCCTCTCCTCTCCTCTCCTCTCCTCTCCTCCTCTCCTCTCCCTCTCCTCTCCTCTCCTCTCCTCTCCTCTCCTCTCCTCCTCTCCTCTCCTCTCCTCTCCCTCTCCCTCCTCTCCTCTCCTCTCCTCTCCTCTCCTCTCCTCTCCTCTCCTCTCCTCTCCCTCTCCCTCTCCCTCTCCCTCTCCTTCTCCCTCCTCCCTCTCCCTCTCCCTCCTCCCTCTCCCTCTCCCTCTCCCTCTCCCTCTCCCTCTCCCTCTCCCCTCCCTCTCCCTCTCCCTCTCCTCTCCCTCTCCTCTCCTCTCCTTCTCCTCTCCTCTCCTCTCTCCCTCTCCCTCTCTCTCTCCCTCTCCCTCTCCCTCTCCCTCTCCCTCTCCTTCTTCCTCTCCTCTCCTCCCAAACCTTCCCTTCATTCTAAGGGTGAGAGAATCAATTGCACAGTAGGAGGTAGACCTCCCTTACCCCTCAGTGTCACCAGTGCCCAGGGACATCTTCAGCCACTTCTGTCCACCTGGGGACCACAACTCAAAACCATTTGCTAGGTAAGAGCAGATCAGAGAATCAGAGAATCCCAGAGTGGTTTGGGTGGGAAGGGACCTCCAAAGCTCCTCCAGTCCAACCCCCTGCAGTCCCCAGGGACAGCCCCAACCACAGCAGGTTGCTCACAGCCCCACACAACCTGACCTGCAATGGTGCCAGCCATGGGGCAGCTCTCACCTCTCTGGGCAGCCTGGCACAGGCTCTCCCCACCCTCAGGGTCAAACATTTCTCCCTTCTCTCCACTCTCAATCTGCCTCTTTGAGTTCCAAACCATCCTCCCTTGTCCTGTCCCAACAGACCCTGCTCAAATCTCTGTCCCCAGCTCTCTTCCAGGTCCCTTGGAGCACTGCAAGGCCACCAGAAGGTCTCCCTGGAGCCTTCTCCTCCCCAGGCTGCACAACCCCAACTCTCTCAGCCTGGCCTCCCAGCAGAGCCCTTCCAGCCCTGCCAGCATTGCTGTGGCCTCCTCTGGCCCTGCTCCAGCAGCTCCCTGTCTGTGCTGTGCTGAGGGCTCCAGAGCTGCCCCAGCACTGCAGGGGAGGTCTCAGCAGAGCACAGCAGAGGGGCAGAGTCCCCTCCCTGCCCCTGCTGCCCACACTGCTGGGGATCAGCCCAGGCCAGGCTGGGGCTTTCTGATAATGAAGACATTTCTGACACTGAGGGACTGCTAAGAGAGACTTCAGCTCAGTGGTGACCAACCCTAGGCTGCTAACTGGGACTCCAGCCCAGTGGTGGCCATCTCCAGGCTGCTCAGTGGGGTTGTATTTGTTTGTAATAATAATTCTTCTATTAAATCAGCAGTGATTGGAGGCTGTGGAGACAGGAAAGTGAGGGTTGGGGGGAGGGAGAGGGGGAAATAAAAGGGCTATTCAACCTGGAAGCCCAGGCAGGACCCTCTATTGTTTTCCTTGTCCCCAAAGGAACAAGAAGGTTGTCCCTAGGGCTGAGGGGGAGTTTATTCTGCAGGGGGGATCCACAAAGCCTTCTGCAGAGCAAAGGAGAAAGCCCTGCCTGAGGGAAGTTAGGGAAAACCACACTGATGGGATTAACTCAGGGATTGACTCCCTGCTAAAGGCAGAGCTCTTGCACTGTGTTTGGATTCAGAAAGCAACAGAGCATTAAAAAGGAAAAAAAAAAAAAAAACCAAAACCAACAGGACACACACACACACAAAAATAATAAAAAGCAGAGGTGTGGATATTGGGATCCCAACGGAGAGAGGCTGATGGGAAACACTAAAATCCAGCAATCAGCTGAAAAACCTGAGCCTGAGGGAGGATTTTGTGGTAGGTGAAGGCAGCTGAGGGAAGGTCTCAGGGCTGCTGCCTTTCCCCTTCGTTGGGCACTTCATGCTCAGCTCAGTGAGCCCCTCAGAGAGCAAGGCAAATGGGTCTGAGGGCTTCACTGAGGCTTGGGGCAGACCTGAAGCCCACCAGAAGTGTGCTGAGATGGGGCTGGTGCACACACCACGAGCTGCTTCCCCACCTCCTGATGGGGAACCCCAGCCCCTCCCAGTGCTCCCAGGGCAGCCCTGCTGCTTGTCAGAGGGATGTTCATGGCTTGGCTGATGGATCAGACACCCTGGGGATGCCTCCAGGCCTCCTCTGTGTGTTCCACAACCTCCTGCTCTCTGCTCTGCCTTCCCCAGGAAGCAAACCCACACCAAGAGCTGTTCCTTCCCCATCCCAGCATGGGGAGGATCCCGAGCTGGAAGGGTGTGACAGCACCCAGCATGTCCCCAGCCACAGGAAGAATGCAAATCCCTTCTGCAGGCATGGCTGGAAGTGTTTCAGCCCTCAGGAGACCTCAGCCCAGGCAGCACTTTCCTTCCAGCCCCCAGGCAACTGCTCCTCTTGCTTTAACAGGACTTGACACACTGCTTTGTTTCCCCAGGTGCTCTGCTTGTCTGTCTGTCTGTCTGTTCTCCTCTCCCTTTCTGGTCTGTGATCACTGCAAAGCCATCAGCCTCACCCTGCTGGGTGGCAGGGGCTGGCCCAGCTCTCTGCAGAGGGCTGAGCTCTGCAGTCCAGGGCATCTGGGGGTTCTTCATAGGAGGGAGAGCTCTGAGATGTTGTTTTCCTCCCTCCATTTGTAAGAGGAGGGTCAGCTCCCACTGGCAGCCTTCCCACAGGGGACTGAACAAGGACACCATGAATCTGACTCTGCCTCCAGCTCTGGTGTCCCCAGCAGGAGGAGGACACAGAGGAGTTGGAGTGAGGCCAGAGGTGGCCACAAAGATGCTCCAAGGGCTGGAGCAGCTCTGCTGTGAGCACAGGCTGAGGGAGCTGGGGGTGTGCAGCCTGGAGAGGAGAAGGCGCCAGGGGGACCTTAGAGCTGCCTGCCAGGACCTGAAGGGATCCTACAGGAAGGCTGCAGAGACTTTTCCTGAGGGTGTCTAGAGACAGGATGAGGAATGGTTTGAAGCTGAGGCAGAGCAGGGTTAGAGTGGAGCTGAGGAAGAAGTTCTTCAAGACAAGGGTGGTGAGACTCTGGCACAGGCTGCCCAGGGAGGCTGTGGCTGCCTCCTCCCTGGAGGTCTTCAAGGCTGGATGAGGCCTTGAGCAGCTGAGTCTAGCTGAGAGGTGTCCCTGCCCCTGCTGGGGAGGTTGGAGAAGATGATCTCTGGAGCTCCTTCCAACCCAAACCATTCCATGTTTCTATCAGTCACAGCCAGGCCCCAGAGAAGCACAGACCCTACAGACCCTACAGATTTTACTGCTCAGTTGGGTGCTGCAGGGACCCTGCCATACTCTGCTGGAGCAGCTGTGGAGCTGCAGGGTCCCCCCACAACAACCCAAGGCTCATGACCTGGACTGCTGGAGCTGAACTTTGAAGCCAAACTCCTCTCCTAGCTCCCATCCCCTTCTCAGCAGCAACAGGCTGGTGAGCTCAGCCTTGGCCTGCCAGATGGAGGACCTGGAGGCAAGCAAGCATGGCTGGATTGGATGTGCTGAACAATCCCAGAGACCATCCCTGGCCCCAGCTCCTACATCTGCTCTGGCAGCCCCACGGTGCCTGCAGCCAACCTCCGAGGGGGTTCCCTGTGCAGAGGGCATCCCAGGGTGAAGCTGACACCCAGGGTGGCCAAAGGAAAGGAGGAGTGGGCAGGAGCACCAAAGCAGTCCTGCAGGAGCACCTGGGGGATGTGCTCTGGTAGCCTTGGAGCTGATCTAAGTGGCTCCTGGGGGCCACAAACCAGGGGCTGGGTTGTGCTGTCCCCTGTGTGACAGTGGTGTAGGGACACAGCCAGGCTGGGACAAGGTGTGAGAGAAGCATGGAGCTGTTGGGTTGGGAAAGACCTTTAAGAGCAGTTGAGTCCAAGCCTTACCCCAGCACTGCCAGGGCACCACTGAACCATGGCCCTCAGCACCACAGCTCCAGGGCTTTGAAACCCCTCCAGGGATGGGGACTCCACCACTGCCCTGGGCAGCCTGGGCCAGGCCCTGACAACCCTCAAATTGTTCCTCATGGCCAATCTGAACCTCCCCCGGGGCAACTTGAGGCCATTTCCTCTTGCCCTGTTTCTTGTTCCAAGCCCAACCCCCACCTGGCTCCAGCCTCCTCTCAGGAGCTGCAGAGAGCAATGAGGTCTCCCTCAGCCTCCTCTTCTCCAGCCTCACCACCCCCAGCTCCCTCAGCTGCTCCTCCCCAGCCCTCTTCTCCAGACCCTTCCCCAGCTCTGTTGCCCTTCTCTGGCCCTGCTCCAGCCTCTCAATGTCCTTCTTGATGGCAACACACCACAGACCCCCCCTCAAACCACCCCTGCAGCTCCAGTGACAGCCAAAACACCTCCACCTCCTGCATGTCCATGGGGAAGGGAAGGGAAGGGAAGGGAAGGGAAGGGAAGGGAAGGGAAGGGAAGGGAAGGGAAGGGAAGGGAAGGGAAGGGAAGGGAAGGGAAGGGAAGGGAAGGGAAGGGAAGGGAAGGGAAGGGAAGGGAAGGGAAGGGAAGGGAAGGGAAGGGAAGGGAAGGGAAGGGAAGGGAAGGGAAGGGAAGGGAAGGGAAGGGAAGGGAAGGGAAGGGAAGGGAAGGGAAGGGAAGGGAAGGGAAGGGAAGGGAAGGGAAAGCTGGGCTGCTGGGGCTGCTGACTGGTGAGCTCCTTGCTGCAAGCCCCAGCCTGCTATCTTTAGCAGGCACACATGCTCTGCTCCATTCCTTCTGCTCTATTTCCTACATGAAACCCTCCCTGGTGCTCCCTGGCATGGGTGTGGAGGGAGGAGGGGGCTTCTCCCTGCCCCACAGCTACTGCTCACCAGCCAACAAGCATCCAGCAGGTTGGCATTTGAGCTGTGACACCACAATGTGTCTCCTCTTGCTCAGCTCTTTGCTGGCACTTTGTCAAAAGCCAGAGGAAGGTTTTGCTCCAGTGAGGCATGGCATGAAGCTGCCTTCTCCCCACTCACCACCACCAGCCATGGGCAGCTCCAGGGGCAGGAAGGGTGGTGCAAGGCCTGGTGGAAAGGCTGTCTGGGATTTATCCTCATGCCCCAGCATCCAGACTCCTCCAAGTCCAGGGGCTGGTGACTTCCATCCTTTCATACACTCACAAATGCCAATTTTTGCTAACAAACACCTATGAGAGAGGTTCCTCTGGACTTCAACAGGGGCAGGAGGAGGTCTCTGCGTGAAAGACCTCCAGCATCCAGACTTATCCATGTGCAGGAGATGGTGACTTCCATCCTTTCACACACTCACAAATGCCAGCCTTTTACTACCACCTATCAAAGAGGTTCCTCTGGAATTCTGCAGGGCCAGGAGGTCTCTGCATGGAAAAATCTACCCAGCTCTTTGAGGTGGCTGCTAAGTGAGGTCCTTCCAACAAGGTTCTCCACCTTTGGCAGAGATGAATTTCATCACCCCTGGGCTGGGGTCCAACCCCTCCATCCCTGTGGGGTGTTTCCAGGCTGCTATAAAGGGGACCAAAGGCTACTGCCTGCCTGCAGGGTCTGCAGGGAAAGTGCTGATGAGTTCTGTGGTGTTTGGCTGTGATCTCAGCCTCCTCCCTCACAGCTCTCCTGAGACTTAGTCATGCACTGCCCTGCTTTGCAAACCCCAAAGAGGTCAGAGCAGTGGAGAAGCTCTGGGCTCAAACCAGCTTGACCATTTCCCCTGCCTTTCCGGAGCTTCCATGCAGCGATTTTGTCCCCAGACCACCCGTCAGGAGTAAAGGCCAAGTGTTCACACAGCTTGGGAAGGGGGAGAGGAGACAGAAATTCCCCCTGGGGGACAAATGAAGCCCTAGTGCAGTCCTGAGGGAGAAGCAGGACGCCCAGCCCGCCCCTGCCGGCACACTCCCACCTCTGAGAGCCTCCTCAGCCTGCCCCCTCCCTCCTCGGGGGCTTCTGATTTCGCCCAACCATGCGAAGCGGAAAGGAAAACGTTTGGCAAGGAGCCGGCAGCTGCTCGCCCGGGCTGCCAAACCTCATCAGAGCTGCCTGCAGGCGGAGCAGCGACTCTGCCACCTCCGTGCAGCCTCGCACACAGCCACCCACCAGCCCCACCAGGGCTGGAGGAGACCTCGCTGCCAGCCAAGGGCAGCAGAAGCTGCCCAGGAGGGTTGGCTGCTGACTGATCCGTGGCAGGATGTTTTTAGCAGCCAGCCCGTTCCTCCCGTTCCAACCCCCCTTCCATGGAGAGGAGGGTCCCTCGCTGCCTCCAGCGAGCTCAGGCACGGTCGGCAGGGCGCTGAAGAGTGATTTATGAGAGGGGTGACAAAGCTGCCACCCGGAACGACCTTGCCCGCTGTGTGCTGACAGCCACCCGAGGCGGGAGGGAGCCTGCAGCCCCCCGGGCGGGCAGAGCTGCCTGGGCAGACAGCTCAGCTGCCTTCTGGGCTGTTGCATCAGCAGAGGGGAGGCAATCACAGGAGCTGGTTGCAGTCAGAGAGCTGCTCCGCGGAGCCGAAATCCCTCTTCTGCAAGAGGCTGCTCGCTGCCAGCTCCTCTCTGTTTTGCAGGGGAAAGTGGGAAGCCTGCAGATGGATCCAAACTGCCTCGAGTCTGGGGAGGGAGCAGCATCCATCCTCGGTGCTGGCAAAGAAGAGTGTGGCCAGCAGGGCAAGAGAGGGGATTCTGCCACTTCGCTCTAGTGAGACCCCACCTCAAATCCTGCCTCCAGTTCTGGTGTCCACATAAGAAGGACACAAAGGTGTTGGAGGGAGGAAGCCACAAAGATGCTCCAAGGGCTGGAGCAGCTCTGCTGTGAGCACAGGCTGAGGGAGCTGGGGGTGTGCAGCCTGGAGAGGAGAAGGCTCCAGGGGGACCTCAGAGCTGCCTGCCAGGACCTGAAGGGATCCTGCAGGAAGGCTCCAGAGAGACTTTTCCTGAGGGTGTCCAGAGACAGGCCAAGGGGGAATGGTTTGGAGCTGAGGGAGAGCAGGGTTAGAGTGGAGCTGAGGAAGAAGTTCTTCAGTGTGAGGCTGGTGAGACTCTGGCACAGGCTGCCCAGGGAGGCTGTGGCTGCCTCCTTCCTGGAGGAGTTTAAGGCCAGGCTGGATGAGACCTTGAGCAGCTGAGTCTAGTTGAGAGATGTCTCTGCCCATGGTGGGGATGTTGGAGCAGATCCTGTCTGGGGTCCCTTCCAACCTGAGCCATCCAGTGAAAGAAGGACTTCGCCTCCTTTGCTCCCTGCAGCTGTGCACATAGGAGTGCAGGAGCTGTGTGGTTGTGCTCTCAGGCTCTCTGGAGCACAAGCCTGCTCTGTCCCATTTCTCACTGCACCCAGGAGGGATGGGGAAGAGCAGGAAGCTCCTTGCAGATATTTGGTTTCCCTTTCCAAGAGGAGCAAAAACAAGAACAACAAATAATCCCCAGCTGTCCCCTGCAGCAAGCTGCAGCAGACCCTCTGGCCAGGCAAGGAATTAGCACACTGCCAAGGAAGCAGGAGAGCCCTAATGACTGCAACTGCCCAGCAGCCTCCAGCTTCTTCCCTTCTGTTTTGGAGCCAGAAGAAAACAGAGGAAGGAGTCATTGACCCTGGTGGCAAAAAGTCCAGCTCCAACCACACAAAGCAGCCTGGTGCTCCCTGAATGCCAAGCTGAGAGGGGTGGAAGGTGGCTGTGGTCAGGCAGCCAGGGGCTAGAAGCATGTCAAGAAGCTCTCCTCTGCTTCTGCTCTGCCAGAGGGCATTTGAAGAGGTCACTTTGTCATCCCAAAATGTTCCTCTCTGCCTCCAGTCAAGCAGGGTTGCCCTGACATTTCTTGCAGCTTCCTCCACCAACCACCAGAACTCCAAAGGGATAAAAACAAAGTCTGGAGGTAGGAGGAGAGAATCATTTCTGGAGGCATTTCTACTGAACATGACTTATGCAGTTGTGGTTTCAAATCTCTTCTGGCACTGAGGAAAGCAGACAGCAGAGCTGTTCTCCTGGGGGGCACTCAGCACCAGCTGAACCTCTTCTGGAAGGCCTCTAGACCCTGTTTGTTTTCTGCTTTAATGTCATAGAATCACTGAGTGGTAGGGGCTGGAAGGGACCTCTGGAGATCATCCAGCCCAACCCCCCTGCCTAGAGCAGCATCACCCAGGGCAGGGCACCAGGAACACAGCCAGGTGGGTTTGGAAAGTCTCCAGAGAAGGAGACTCCACAAGCTCTCTGGGCAGCCTGCTCCAGGGCTCCAGCACCCTCCCAGGGACAAAGTTTTCCCTTCTGTTCCCATGGCTCTGCTCCAGCTTGCCCCCAGTGCCCCTTGTGCTGTCCTTGGCCATCCCTGAGCAGAGCCTGGCTCCAGCCCTGCACATCTTTATCCCAGCACTGAGGGCAGCCCTCAGGCTCCTCTGCTCCCAGCTCCAAGCCCCAGCTCCCTCAGCCTGTCCCCACAGGGAGATGTTCCACTGCCTGCAGCAGCTCTGGGGCTCTCTGCTGGACTCTCTCAAGCAGTTCCCTGAGGTCCTTCTTGACCTGAGGAGCCCAGAACTGGCCACAATATTCCAGCTGTGACAACCCTGCTCCTCCTGGTACAGAAATCCAGGCTGGGGACAAGGTTTCCAGCTGCAGTTTTCAAGCTCTGCAGGATGAAAGAGCTTTGGGATGGTCTCCTCAAGCCTGAGCACCACTTGCAGGCAACATCAGGAAGCAGGATGGGGGCAAGTCTCCCACTCTGAGCCTTTGCTCTGACCAGCAATGATAAACCCCAAAGTCTGCAGAGCCACAGAGGGAAGCACCAAGCCCCTGAGACAAGGGAGGTCACAACCCAGGCTGGCTTTGGAAAGGGCACAGCAGGGAGTCCCAGGAGCATGCCTGAACTTGGCTGGCACAAGGAGGAGAAATTAAACAGGGGGAAGGGATTGGGAGAGGGGGGGTGGGGGGCTGCTTGATTAATTATTCATATGAAAAAGCATTCCTCTGCCTCATAAATAACAAAGCTCCTCCATTAATATGCACCACTCCTAACTCCTCTAATGAAGCCAAGCTCTGTCCCAGGCACTGCACACTAATTCTTTCTGGCAGCCCCACACAGCAGCACTCCCAGCTCCTTTGCCAGGTTTTTGGTTGGTTGGGTTTTATTTGGGCTTTTTTGGGGGGTTTGTTGGTGTGGTTTTTTTTTGTTGTTGTTTTTTTGGTTTTTTTTTTTTTTCCTGATTTCCTTCACAAGAAGGAAGTTCTCAGCTTGGCTCTGGCCTGAGCAGCACAAGCTGAAGACCCATAGTCAAAGTGTTGGAAGGAAGAGCAGCAAGGAGAGTGTGGCCAGCAGGTCAAGAGATGTTTCCCTCCTCCTCTAGTCTGCTTTGGTGAGGGCACAGCTGGAGTGCTGGCTCCAGTTCTGGGCTCCCCAGTTCAAGGGCTTGCTGGAGAGGGTACTCAAAGGGCTACAAAGATGCTGAGGAGAGACTGAGAGGTTTGGGGCTGTTTAGTCTGGAGAAGAGCAGTCTGAGGGGGGACCTCACCCATGCTGATCCTCCTTCAGAAAGGTCCTTGAGCAGTTGCTTGCTTGAATTCTCTACCTGCCTGTCCCACATCAGCTGTGCTGTCCCTCCCAGAGCCTTCTCTGGTTGCTTGGCTCTGTCATAGGGTCAGAGGATCACAGGGTGTCAGGGGTTGGAAGGAACCTTTGAAGATCACAGTCCAACCCCCTGCCAGAGCAGGGCCATAGCATCCAGCACAGGTCACACAGGAACACATCCAGATGGGGCTGGAAAGTCTTCTCCAGAGACCTCTCTGGGCAGCCTGCTCCAGGGCTCTGGGAGCCTCACAGTGCAGAAGTTCCTCCTCATGTTGAGGTGGAACCTCCTGTGCTGCAGTTTCCATCCATTGCTCCTTGTGCTATCCCAGGGTGCAGCTGAGCAGAGCCTGTCCCTGTCCCTGCCTCTTGCACCCCCAGCCCTCAGCTATTTATAAACATTGATTATAAGCATTGATAAGCATCTCAGTCTTCTTTTCCCCTCTCCACACTAACCACCCCCAGGGCTCTCAGCCTCTCCTCACCAGGCAGTGCTCCAGTCCCTTCAGCATCCTGTAGCTCTCCACTGGATTCTCTCCAGCAGCTCCCTGTCCCTCCTGAGCTGGGGAGCCCAGAACTGGATGCAATATTCCAGGTGTGGCCTCAGCAGGGCAGAGCAGAGGGGGAGGAGAACCTCCCTGGATCTGCTGGCCACACTCTGCTGAACGCAGCCCAGGACCCCATTGGCCTTCTTGGCCCCAGGGGCACATTTCTGTCCTTTCAGAAGAGGTCAGCACTCTGCACTCGCAGCCTCGGGCAGCTCTCTGCCCACCCCCACCGCATCTCTCCTCCCCAAGTGCCTCTTGTCACCTCCCGACTTCAATCGCTGTCACTCGCAGCTTGTGCCCCCCGGGCAGGCTGTGAGCCGCGGCAGCAGGAGGTGTGAGAGCACTGAGCTGTCCCTCCTGCAGGGACAGTCACCTCCAGGCTAGAAGGAAAGGTAACTCCTTCCAGGCTACCAGTAAGCCCCCAGCAGAGCTGTGCTGTCAAAGGCTTGGTGAGCTGGAGGTCAAAGCTGCTCCACACAGGTTCACTGAGGTCTCCTTAAATCACCTTGAATCCTGAAACCAGCTCTGAGGTACATTAAGAGTGTGGCCAGCAGGCTGAGAGAGGTTCTGCTCCCCCTCTGCTCTGCCCTAGTGAGGATGCACCTCCAGTCCTGGGGCCAGTTCTGGGCTCCCCAGTTCAGGAGGGACAGAGAACTGCTGGAGAGAGTCCAAGTGAGGGTCATGAAGCTGCTGAAGGACCTGGAGCAGCTCTGTGAGGAGCAAAGGCTGAGAGCCCTGGGGCTGAGAGCCTGCAGAAGAGCAGCCCCAGAGGGGAGCTGAGCAATGCTCAGCAAGAGACAAAGGAGCTGTGGGGGGCAAGAGGCTGGGGGCAGACTCCTGTCAGTGGCACCCAGGGACAGGCCAAGGGGCAAGGGGCACAAACTGGCACCCAGGAGGTTCCATCTGAACAGGAGGAGAAAGTTGTTTGTTGTGAGGGTGCTGGAGGCCTGGAGCAGGCTGCCCAGAGAGGTTGTGGAGTCTCCTTGTGTGGAGAGCTTCCAACCCCCCCTGGGCATTGTGCCCCTGGGCAAGCTGCTGTGGGTGCCCTGCTGGAGCAGGGGGGTTGGACTGGGTGAGCTCCAGAGCTCCCTTCCAACCCTGAGTACAACTCACAGGGGAAACTGCAGCATCTGTGGTGCTGCTCACACATCCCTCCTGACTTTGCCAGCCAGCAGGCTCCTGGGCCATGCCCAACCACACATCACCAGGGTTCACTGCTCTCCATGTCCATACCTGCTCTGCCCACCCACTCTAGCAGCCCCCCAAAGGGCTGGCAGCCTCTCTCTGTCTGTCCAACTGCAGGCAAGAGGCAGAGAGCCAAATGCCAGCACTGAGAGTCCTTCCAAAGGGGACATCTGGGGTCACTGCAATCCAAGGGCAGATGATGAGCTCCATGCACAATGAAGCCCTTGAGCAGCTTGAAGCTGCCATGTTGGTACCATCCTCCTCCTCTTATCAGCTCCAACCCCAGGGAGTAGAGACACAAAGCAGCAGCAGAGAGGAGTGCAGGAGCCAGAGGAGCTCACAGCAGCTTTAGGGATGAGTATTTGGGTGAGTTTCCCCCACATAACCCCTCAAAATCAGGCCTGCCCAGCCAAGGATTAGGCATGGATCCATGGATTCATGGTTTCATAGAACAGTTTGGGGTGGAATCATGGACTCATAGAATCACAGAATGGTTTGGGTTGAAGGTCACCCAGCCCAACCTCCCTGCAGTCACTATGAAAATCCTCCCCTAGATCAGGTTGTTCAGAGCCTTGTTGAGCCTCACCTTGAATATCTCCAGGGATTTGCCCTCAACCCCCTCCTTGGGCAACCTGTTGCAGAGTTCCAGCACCCTCCTGGTGCAGAACTTGTTCCTCACATCCAACCCAAATCTCTTCTCTAACCTCAAACCATTGCCTCTCATCCTACCACTGCAGGGCCTTTGCAAACAGTCCCTCTGCAGCCTTCTTGGAGGCTGCTCTAGGGTCTCCCTGGAGCCTTTCCTTCTCCAGGCTGAACACCCCCAGCTCCCTCAGTCTGTCCTCACAGCAGAGGTGCTCCAGCCCCCTGCCCCTTGAAGACCATCTAGATCCAGCTCCTCCTGCCAGTTCCCAGCACACAGCCACTTGCAACACCACAGCACCAGAGCCTGGACAGACAAACAGCAAACAGTCCCTGCTTTATAACCTCCTCACACAGCTCCCATTCAAGAGCACCTGGAACTGCTGAAGCCCAAAATTTTCCTTCACCAGCCTGGCCCCAGAAACCTTTCTCTCTGCTTGAGAGAGCAGTGGATGGGAGCCAGGAGGAGAGCCAAGAGCAATCCTTCTAATCCTGCATTAACAACCATGACTCACCCATTTATTTTCACTGGTATCTTCAGGGTTATTTTAAGCTTTGTCTAAAGAATGCCAGCTCCTGGGTAATAACTGGGATGAAAGATGGCAGTGTTTGTGTTTTGCTTCACAACTCCCAGATTTATTTTTAGCCCCTTGAAATAAATTTTAAATAATAATAATTTAAAAAAAAAAACCCAACCAAAAAACAACCAAACCCAACAGAAGTGAAAACTGGCCTCTAAATTATTTTAAACCCTCTGACCCTGGATTCCCTCAAGCAGATCTGAGTGAACAAGTTCCACCTCCAGGGCAGAGTTAGCATTAGGATAAAACTGGTGGCCTAGGTGCCACCAGGCCTTGGCTTCTGGATTCATCAGCTCCTCCACACTTCCCTGGCTGCCACTTCACAGGGTTTAAGGGTTAAGCCAAGCTCAAACCCAGGTCCAAACAACCCCTGCTGTGTTTTCCCAGCCTCTGCCCAGGGTTTCAGCAGGGTGGGATTAATCCCTGGCACGTTGGAGCCATCCTTGGGCTGCTGCCCATTGTGCCAGTCTGGAGCAGTGCCCACCCAGGGGCTGCCCTGCATGGTTGCACCACGAGCTCATGGTGGGTGGCTGGCTGCTCAGCATGGTTCACCCACAGGGGGAGATGGGGGAAGAAGTCTGGAGGGCTATGGGCAGTGGGGAGGATGTGAGTCAGGACTCCTGGGCTCTGTCCTTACAGCCACATCATGGAATCATGGAATGGCTTAGGATGGAAGGGACCCCAGGGATCATCTACTCCAACATCCCTGACACAGGCAGGGGCACCTCTCAGCTAGACTTGGCTGCTGGAGGCCTCATCCAACCTGGCCTTGAATATCCCCAACAGGAGGCATCCACAACCTCCCTGGGCAGCCTGTTCCGGAGTCTCACCAGCCTCACCCTGAAGAACTTCTTCCTCAGCTCCACTCTGACCCTGCTCTGCCTCAGCTTCAAACCATTTCCCCCCCTTGCCCTTGTCCTCTCTCTGGATACCTTCATAAAAAGTCTTTCTTCAGCCTTCCTGTAGGATCCCTTCAGGTCCTGGCAGGCAGCTCTAAGGTCCCCCTGGAGTCTTCTCTTCTCCAGACTGCACACCCCCAGCTCCCTCAGCCTGTGCTCACAGCAGAGCTGCTCCAGCCCTTGGAGCATCTTTGTGGCTTCCTCTGCCCTCCCTCCAACACCTCTGTGTCCTTCTCATGCTGGGGTCAACCATCCCTTCCCCAGCCCCCCACAGCCCTGACTAAACACCTTCCCACCTCCTCCCACAGCTTCTTTTCCCCTTCCCACTCTCCCCACACTTGTATCTGGGGCAGATCTCCTTTGCCCTCCCCAGGGGCGAGAGGGCTGAGGAGAGCTCTGGCTGCTCACCTGGCAGCAGAGCTGCTCTCTCCTCTCTGCTCTCTGCTCCAGGTTTGCTCCAGGTTTGCTCCAGCTCTCCTGGCAAGCCCCCAGCCGGCTGCTGCCTGCGAGCAGATCGCAGCAGCCTCAGAATCCTCCGTCGGCAGGCGGCTGCTAGGCGCCCGCAGCCTCTCTCTTTTCCGCAGCTGATTTCTGCCCTCTTGTGAAGCTCTGCAGAAATCCAGGACTAGAGCTCTGCAAACCCCTGGTCCCAGCTTGTTTCCCAGGCAAAGGCATGAGGAGGTGATGGCTGTCCCCAGCTCACCTCGCTGAAGATTTCCTGAGTGTGACTGAAGGGCTTTAAGGACCTTCAAGACCTTCACCTCTCCCAAAACAGAACATTGCAGAGGTCTGCAGCAACCTCCCCCGGGGTTCAATCCTCTTTCATCCTGCAAGTGATGGCTTTTCAAAGCTTCTGAGCCAGGAGATTCCCCCTGGCACTGCACAAAGCTTTCCCTCTCTCCATCCAGCTGAGCCCAGGGCTTCCCCAGGATCCCCTGGGAGCAGAGGTTGATCAATTACAAACAGCAGGAGACTCCCTGGGTGCTCTGCCAGCCCCCAGCTTCCCAGGTGCAGCATGCTGCAGGCTTCATGCAGTGTCACAGAATCACAGACTCAGGCAGCTTGGAAAAGACTTCAGAGGTCATCAAGTCCAACCTAGCACCTCCTGCCTAACACCTCCTGACAACCAAACCCTGGCTCCAAGTGCCACATCCAAGCTTTTTTTGAACACCTCCAGGGATGGTGACTCCACCACCTCCCTGGGCAGCACATCCCATGGCCAATTCCTCTTTCTGGGATGAACTTTCTCCTCATCTCAAGCCTAAACCTCCCCTGGGGCAGTTTGAGACTGTGTCCTCTCCTTCTGCCACTGCTTGCCTGGGAGCAGAGCCCAACCCCCACCTGGCTACAGCCTCCCTTCAGGTAGTTGTAGAGAGCAATGAGGTCTGCCCTGAGCCTCCTCTTCTCCAGGCTGAACACCCCCAGCTCCCTCAGCCTCTGCTCACAGGGCTGTGCTCCAGACCCCTCCCCAGCCTTGTGCTCCAGACCCCTCCCCAGCCTTGTGCCCCAGACCCCTCCCCAGCCTTGTGCTCCAGACCCCTCCCCAGCCTGTGCCAGCTCCCAGCCTGTGCCCCAGACCCCTCCCCAGCCTTGTGCTCCAGACCCCTCCCCAGCCTTGTGCCCCAGACCCCTCCCCAGCCTCATTGCCCTTCTCTGGACACTTTCAAGTCTCTCAATGTCCTTCTTAAACTGAGGAGCCCAGCACTGGACACAGCACTCAAGCTGTGGTCTAAGCAGTGCTGAGCACAGGGCAGGATGAGTTCCCTGCTCCTGCTGCCCACACTGCTCCTGCTCCAGGCCAGGATGCCATTGGCCTTCTTGCCCACCTGGGCACACTGCTGGCTCCTGTTCAGCTGCTGTCACCCAGCACCCCCAGGTCCCTTCTAGCCTGGCTGCTTTCCAGCCACTCTGACCCCAGCCTCCCTCCTTCTCTCCCTCCTTCTCTCCCTCCCTCCCTCCACTTTTCAGGACCTTCTTTTTCAGAGCTTCCTCCCCAGGACACCAGGATTTGGTGGTTTATCCAGGTGGAATACGGCTGGGAAAGGGCAAGGATGCAGTAAGCAGCCTGGGGCTTGGCACATTGCTGCCTGTTGAAGATCTGCCCAGGAGGAGCAGGAACCTTTGGCTCTAATCCACATTTGGAGCCAGAGCCTGGGCCAGCACAGTCCAAATCTCCACTTCAATCCCAAATCTCCCCCAGTGGCTGCATGCAGGGACAGAAGGGCTGTGACTCATCCAGAACCCAGGGCCAGGAGGGGAGGTCTGCAGCCTTGCTGTGCACATTGCCAGCTGAAACCCTGCTGCCTCCCCACCTGATGGGCAGCTCCTCCCCTCCAGAGGCAATGGCACATCTCACACCCACCCAGCCCTGCCACATGGGCCCCCTCTGGGAATCATACAACAGGCCAGGCCAGAAGGGACCTCCAAAGGTCATCCAGCCCAACCCCTCCTGCAGTCAGCAGGGACAGCCCCAACTAGATCAGGCTGCCCAGAGCCTCGTTGTGCCTCACCTCCAGGGAAGGAGCTTC
The DNA here is from genome assembly GCF_027791375.1 of Indicator indicator. NCBI lineage: Eukaryota > Metazoa > Chordata > Aves > Piciformes > Indicatoridae > Indicator > Indicator indicator. Next base: position 240,052 of record NC_072044.1, read on the forward strand.
AACCACCTCCCTGGGCAACCTCTACCAGTGTACCACCTCCCTCACAGGGAAGAACTTCTTCCTGATATCCAATCTAAATCTGCCCTTCTCCAATTTGAAGCCATGGCTCCTCATCCTGTCCCTGCAGGCCTTTGCAAACAGTCTCCCTCCATCCTCTCTGTAGTCCCTTCAGGTACTGGCAGGCTGCTGTTAGGTCTCCCCAGAGCCTCCTCTTCTCCAGGCTGAACACCCCCAGCTCCCTCAGCCTCTCCTCCCAGCCAGGGAGTGGGGCTGCAGCTTCTGCACCCTAATAGCCTGAGATGGTTTTGAGTCCTGGCCCTTGCTGTGCCTCAGTTTCACCTCTGCAGGTTGTAGGAAGGGGGCAGGGGGGGGAGCTCTGAGATGTTGTTTTCTTCCCTTCAATTGCAAGAGGAGGGTCAGCTCCCACTGGCAGCCTTCCCACAGGGGACTGAACAAGGACACAATGAATCTGACTCTGCCTCCAGCTCTGCTGTCCCCAGCAGAAGAAGGTCACAGAGGAGTTGGAGTGAGGCCAGAGGTGGCCACAAAGATGCTCCAAGGGCTGGAGCAGCTCACAGCAGAGCTGCTCCAGCCCCCTGATCATTTTCGTGGCTCTCCTCTGGACCCTCTCCATCAGGTCCATGTCCTTCCTGTATAGCTGCAGTTCCCCCCCCCTGCCCCCTTCCTACAACCTGCAGAGGTGAAACTGAGGCACAGCAAGGGCCAGGACTCAGCACCATCTCAGGCTGTTAGAGTGCAGAAGCTTCAGCCCCACACCCTGGCTGGGAGAGCCACCTCAGGGGCAGCAATTTGGCATTCTCCTCCTTCCTAGAAGTGTCTGTGGCAGATGCCAAAGGCTCCCTGGGGTACCCTTCATCTTCTCAAGGCATTTCAGGCTCTCACACGAATTGCTCTTGGCCCCCATCAATCCCCTGGCTCTGGTGTGGTGACACAAGACACAGCCCAGGCTGCCCAGCCCCTGCTGGCTTCCAAATGCCATGGACAGGAGGAGAACCACCTCCAGCTGGCCTCCTCCAGCCATGTGTCATCACAGGACTGCTCCTTCGAAGTGGAAGGGGTTGGCTCTGGGTTGTGGGATGGCACCCAGCAGCACCACACAGAGCCCTCCTCCTCCCAAGAGCTTGGCCTCTGAGCTGGGCAGGATGTGTCCCCAGAGCTGGCAGCCAGAGAGTCCAGAGCCCCATGCCAGATGGCACAGCCACCCAGCTCTGCTCCCAGACACTCACAGCCCAACCTGCCCTGACAAGTGTGACAGAAGGAAGGTCAAACCATCTGTCTGCCCACAGCTCAGTGTCATGTTTGAGTATAAAGCATTTAAAGCCTGGGAAGCTGATCCTGGGCTTTAGACAATTGCTTTAGTCCTGCTCTGCCTCATCTCCATGAGGCTGCAGCTGCTTTGGGGGCTGCAGATGAGCAGCCACAACAGGAATAGGAAAGCACCCAGCAGCTATGAGCAGTGGACAGTTGAGAGCAGTCTAGTGAAGGATTTGGGGGGTGTCAGTTGGTGACAAACTCCCCAGGAGGCAGCAGTGGTCCCTGGCAGCCCAGAGCCAGCTGAGTGCTGAGCTGCATCCAGAGCAGGAGAGCAGCAGCACAGGGAGGGGATTCTGCCCTCTGCTCTGCTCTGCTCTGCTCAGACCCCACCTGCAGCACTGCCTCCAGCTCTGGGGCCCCCAGCACAAGAAGGACCTGGAGCTGCTGGAGAGGGTCCCGAGGAAGTCAACAAGATGATCAGAAGGTTGCAGAATCTCCCCTGTGGGGCCAGGCTGGGAGAGTTGGGGTTGTTCAGCCTGGAGAAGAGAAGGCTCCAGGGAGACCTCAGAGCAGCCTTGCAGTACCTGAAGAGGCTCCAGGAGAGCTGGGGAGGGACTTGGGACAAGGGCTGGGAGTGCCAGGACAAGGGACAATGGCTTTGAGCTGGGAGAGGAGAGATTGAGCCTGGAGATGAGGAAGAAATTATGGACAGAGAGGGTGGAGAGAGACTGGCACAGGCTGCCCAGGGAGGCTGTGGCTGCCTCCTCCCTGGAGGTGTTCAAGACCAGGCTGGATGAGGCCTTGAGCAAGCTGGGGCTGGTGGGAGGTGTCCCTGCCCACGGCAGGGGGGGTTGGAACTGGTTGAGCTTCCAGGTCCCTTCCCTCCCAACCATCCCCTGGGGCTCTCTACCTGTGCCCTTTCTGCACTGCTTTGTGCCACAGGCAGAGCCAGCCCTGACTGCATGCCCAGAAGAGCAAACAGGACTCTGTGATTTTCCACTATTTCCCTTCCTCAAGGCCTTATTGCTGAAACATTTGGAATTCTCCCTGCAGTTTCCAGCCCTTCCCAGAGCACAGCAGCTGGTGCCTCTGGTTGCCAGCAGCTGCATTTCATGAGGCTGTGACTGCTGCCAACTGTCTGGGGGTGTCTGGGGGGAGCCCTGAGACTCCTGGGCAGATCTACTCAGGCAAATTAATTCCTCCTGGAAAGAAGGAGAGTTGGTTTGGTTGAACCTTAGAACTGCTGGACACCTTCAGGCCCCTGCTTTGACCTCCTGGTCACACTGATTTCGGGAGAGCTGGACTGGGTGAGCTCCTGAGCTGGATGAAGGAATTGAGTCCATCATCAGTAAGCTTGCAGATGACACCAAGCTAGGAGCAGTTGATCTGTTGGAGGGTAGGAGGCTCTGCAGAGGGACCTGGACAGGCTGGATGGGTGGGCAGAGGCCAATGGGATGAGATTGAACAAGGCTGAGTGCAGGGTTCTACACTTTGGCCACAACAACCCCAAGCAGTGCCACAGGCTGGGGACAGAGTGGCTGAGAGCAGCCAGGCAGAGAGGGACCTGGGGGTGCTGGGTGACAGCAGCTGAACAGGAGCCAGCAGTGTGCCCAGGTGGGCAAGAAGGCCAATGGCATCCTGGCCTGCATCAGGACCAGTGTGGGCAGCAGGACAAGGGAGGTTATTCTTCCCCTGTACTCAGCACTGCTCAGGCCACAGCTTGAGTGCTGTGTCCAGTTCTGGGCTCCTCAGTTCAAGAGAGATGTTGATTTCCATTACTTATACCTATCATTTCACCCATTATTTATATTTCTATCTCACATCCCTTTTCTATATTTTCTTTCTCATTTTATACACATCATTATCCTATTCTTCACCTTTCCTCACATTCACTCCCACCACCCATCCCCCCTCACACCCCCCCCCTCACCCCCCCCCTCCTCCCCCCCCCTCCCCCCCCAATCCAATATACCTCTCCCTTATTTATATCATTTTTCCCTATGTGAGTATTGAATAACTAGCTACTCATCACCTTACCCATCACTTAATTATCTCCTCACTCTCTTCAGACCCTATATATCCCTTTTCTTACCTTACCATCCATAACTTCCCTAACCAACCACATCTAAACAATCAAATCCCTACACACAAAAAACATAAAAAAAACCCCAAACACCACCCCACAATCCCACCAACAACCACAACACCCACAACCACCACAACAACACAAAACCAACCACCCAAAAACACCAACAACCCACACACCAACAAAAACCCAACCCCCAACCCACACACACCCAACACCAAACCAAACACATCAACCCACCCACACACACAATCCCACAACAAAACAAACCCACACACCCACCCAACACCCAACCCCCCCCACACCCACACCACCAAACAAAACCAAACACCCACCAAAACCCCCAACCCCCCACACACAAACCAACACCAAAAAAACCCAACAACAAAACATCCAACAACACCCACAACACAAAAACCCCACCCACCAACCCAACACCAAACACCAACCACCACCAAACACCACCCACAACCACCCAAAACAACAACCACACCCAAACACACCAAAACAACCCAACACAACCAACCCACAAACCCCCACCACAACACCACAAAACCCACAAACCAAACACACCCAACCCACAACACACCCACAAACACCCCAACACACCAACCACAACCATATCACCACAACACACCAACCCTACCCACTCAAACAACACAACCCCCCCCCCACTTCCCACCCATACACCCCCCCCACATTAACTAAACACACATCCCCCAATAACCAATCTACCCCACATACTATACCCCCCCCTACCCAAACTCATAACACACCACCCCCTTAATCCCCATCCCACACCCCCCACCCCCCCCCATCCCTACCCCATACTAAATACTTTCTTCTCAATCAAACCATCTTTCTATCCATCTACACATCCCCTTTCTTATCAATCTAAATCCCTTTCTTATCAATCTAAAATCTTCTTATCATCTACACATACCCTTTCTTCTCAATCTACACCATCCCTTTCTTATCAATTACCACAATCCCCTTTTTATCAATCTACCACTTACCCTTTCTTTCAATCTACACCATCCCATTTCTTATCATATCACACTTCCTTTCTTATCAATCTAATCCCTTTCTTATCATCTTACAATCACCCTTTCTTATCATTTACACCCCATCCACCCTTCTTATCATCTACCCACATCCCCTTTATTATCAATCTACAAGCCCCATTTCTTATCAATTACTCATCACCTTTCTTAATAAATCTTCCACATCCCCTTTATTATATATAACCCATCCCATTTTCTTATCAATATCACTCCCTTCCCATGTATTATATTGTGTCTCGCTGTCAGGGAGGTGATTGAGTCCTCTGCCCAGGGAGGTGATTGAGTCCTCTGCCCAGGGAGGTGATAGAGTCCCCAGTCCTGGAGGTGTTCCAGAGAGTGTGGTGGTTGAAAATTCCACACACCCCCCCCCCCGACATTAAACTACAACTACCACAGATGAGGTGCTGAGGAACATGGTTTAGCCCCAGCCTTGGCAGACAGATGATGCTTGGACTTGAGCTTAAAGGTCTTTCCCATCCTGTGACCTGCCACTAAGTTATCTTCCTGCTACTACTTACTGCAAGGCTGCCCAGGGAGGTGGTTGGGGTCCCATCCCTGGAGATATTTAAGGTGAAGCTCAGCAGGGCTCTGGCTGACCTGATCTAGTTGAGGATGTCCCTGCTGGCTGATGGGGCTTGGACTGGATGACCTTTAGAGGTCTCTTCCAACCCAGGTGATTCAGAGGATGATACGAGCCTGCACCAGGCTGACCAGAAGGTTCTGCCAGGGCTGAAGAGCCTCTGCCTGCCCTGAAGTAGTGCCATTTTCAATCCCTCACCTATCTTCATTCAATTCCACATATAAATCAACCCCCCAAAATACCCCCTCCCCTCCCAAATCATCAAACCTAACACCATCCCCATCTCCCCCTCACCATCCCCCTATCACCCAAATACATCCCCTCCCAACCTATAACAACCATCCTCCTTCCCCCCCTCCCATCCTCTTCAAACACCCACCTTCCCTAACACATTCATATACTCCCCATCCCCACATACTTATTACTCCATCTCTCTAAAACCCCTTCTCCTTTCTCATTAAAACCACCCATTATAACCACCACTCCCATTCATCCTCAAATCCATTCCCAAACAACCACCACCCTTTTTCCCATTCAATCCCAATCACTACTTTCACCATTAATTTCCTCCTACCCACACCATTACCACTAAAACTAACCCCTGATATTATTAATCAATACCATCTATTAATCATGCTTTATCATCTCCCAATATCCACATGTTTTTCGATCCATTCCTCTTTCCCATTTCTTAGATATGTACTAGGTGTAGAGAAGCTATAGATTATTACACCACAATTATTGAGCGTGATGTGTTTGTGGTAATACACTTGACCATGTATCAATTGAGGCTGTGGCTGCCTCCTCCCTGGAGGTGCTCAAGACCAGGTTGGATGAGGCCCTGAGCAAGCTGGGCTGGTGGGAGGTGTCCCTGCCCATGGTGGGATGAGAGGCTGAGAGCCCTGGGGCTGTTCAGTCTGGGGAAGAGAAGGCTGAGAGGGGTTCTGATCAATGACTATCAATAGCTGAAGGGTGGGGGGCAAGTGGAGGGGGCCAAGCCCTTTTGGGTGGTGCACAGGAATCAGACAAAGAATCATGGACACAAACTTGAACCCAGGAGGTTCCACCTCGACAGGAGGAGAAACTTCTTTGGTGTGAGGGTGCTGGAGCCCTGCAGCAGGCTGCCCAGAGAGGTTGTGGAGTCTCCTTCTCTGGAGACTTTCAAAACCCAGCTGGATGCATTCCTGTGCAGACTACCCTGGGTGATGCTGCCTTTGGCAGGGGGATTGGACTCAATGATGTCTGGAGGTCCCTTCCAGCCTCTACCATTCTGTGATTAGAAGATCTCTAAGGTCTCTTCCAGCCTAGGCCATTCTTTCATTCTATGGGAGGAAAAAAAAAAAAAAAAAGGCTTCCTGGGGCACATTCTGGGAGCTGCCCAAGTCCCAGAGATGCCAATTTACACAGGGCAGGGTCTAGGAGGGATCATTGATCCCCTTTTATTTTGCTCCCCTTTCCTACCCATGCTAAAGACATCAGCTGCAGAAGTGCTGAGCACGTTGCCAGCTGTGCTCAGAGCAGTGCTCTAGAAGCAGGGCAAGCAGGTGGGATCCTGCCCCCTGGCACCAGTGTCAGCCTTTCCTGGGGAGCAGCCTGAGGGATTGGTTTCCAGGTCAGTGCTTTGTGCTGATGGAATCAGAGAATCACAGGGCTGGAAGGGACCTCTGGAGAGCATCCAGTCCAACTCCCCTGCAAGAGCAGGATCACCCAGGGCAGGTCACACAGAAACACACCCAGATGAGGGAGACTCCACAGCCCCCCTGGGCAGCCTCTTCCAGGGCTCTGTCACCCTCACAGGGACAAAATCCTTCCTCCTGTTTCCATGGAACTTCCTCTGCCTCAGCTTCCACCACTGCCCCTTGGCCTGGCACTGGGCATCCCCCAGCAGAGCCTGGCTCCATCCCTGCTCATCTTTATCACCAGCAATGAGGTCACCTCCCAGGCTCCTCCTCTCCAAGCTGAAGACCCTCAGCTTCCTCAGGCTCTCCTCATGAGGAAGATCTTCCCCTCCCTTCAGCATCTTTGTGGCTCTGTGCTGGACTCTCTCAAGCAGTTCCCTGAGGTCCTTCTTGACCTGTGGGGCCCAGAACTGGCCACAGTACTCCAGATGCAGCCTCAGCAGGGCAGAGCAGAGGGGGAGGAGAACCTCTCTCAATCTACTAAGCACAGCCTGTCTCATCCAGCCCAGGATGGCATTGGCCTTCTTGGCCACAAGAGCACATTTGAGCTGGCTGGGAAGGGCCATGGGGTGAGCACACTGAGCATTGCCAAGCTGGGACAAACAGCATTTGCCTGGTCGTGAGCAAGTTCAGACCAGCCTGGGAGCCACACCTTTGCTTGTGCTCCTCTTTGAGTGCACTAAGCTGGGGAGGTGCCAAGGAAACTCCTCCATTAATCACCTCACAAATAAACATCCAACTGTTCAGCTTGCATGGAGGTGAAAGAGAGACATCCACTTGGCTAAGCCCAGGCTCTGCTGTCAGAATATTTCAACCCAAGATGCAAATTTTGCCTTGAATTCAAAGGATCACAGAACTGTCAGGGTTGGAAGGGACCTCAAGGCTCAGCCAGTCCCAACCCCCCTGCCATGCCCAGGGACACCTCACACCACAGCAGGTTGCTCACAGCCACCTCCAGACTGGCTGCAAAAACCTCCAGGGATGAGGCTTCCACCACCTCCCTGGGCAGCCTGTGCCAGTCTCTCACCACCCTCACTGTGATCACTTCCTGCACTAATTTCTTTCTCCTGCCCATTCCTTTGCTGTTTTTGTTTTTCCTCCTGCTGTCCCTGTAGCAAATACCCAATTTCCTGTTTTATCACAGAATTGTTTGGGTTGGAAAACCCCTCTAAGGCCATCCAGTCCAACCAGCAGCCCAACTTGTGTTGGACTCTTTGGTGGTGGAGTCTTTGGTGGTGGAGTCTTTGGTGGTGGAGTCTTTGGTGGCCTTTGGTGGAGGAGTCTTTGGTGGTGGAGTCTTTGGTGGTGGAGTCTTTGGTGGTGGAGTCTTTGGTGGTGGAGTCTTTGGTGGCCTTTGGTGGAGGAGTCTTTGGTGGTGGAATCTTTGGTGGTGGAATCTTTGGTGGTGGAGTCTTTGGTGGTGGAGTCTTTGGTGGTGGAATCTTTGGTGGTGGAATCTTTGGTGGTCTTTGGTGGAGGAGTCTTTGGTGGTAGAGTCTTTGGTGGTGGAGTCTTTGGTGGTGGAGTCTTTTGTGGTCTTTGGTGGTGGAGTCTTTGGTGGTGGAGTCTTTGGTGGTGGAGTCTTTGGTGGTGGAATCTTTGGTGGTCTTTGGTGGAGGAGTCTTTGGTGGTAGAGTCTTTGGTGGTGGAGTCTTTGGTGGTGGAATCTTTGGTGGTCTTTGGTGGAGGAGTCTTTGGTGGTAGAGTCTTTGGTGGTGGAGTCTTTGGTGGTGGAGTCTTTGGTGGTCTTTGGTGGTGGAGTCTTTGGTGGTGGAGTCTTTGGTGGTGGAGTCTTTGGTGGTCTTTGGTGGAGGAGTCTTTGGTGGTGGAGTCTTTGGTGGTGGAGTCTTTGGTGTGGGATGGCCTTGCTAATGTCTATGTGAAGCCAAACCCAGAACTGTTGTCCAGGATCTGTGACAGAGGACACAGCCTCAGCCAGTTCCTGCTGACCCCGAGACAGAGGAACCAGACTCTGAACACCAATTTGTCCCTGGGCAGGAGCTTTGGCTTTTCAGGCAAGCCAGGAACCTTCTCCAGCTCAGCATCTTGCACTCTTTTTTTTTTTTTTTTTCCAAGTGCCTTTCACATCACCACCCCCAAGGTTCAAAATCCTGCCTGGTCCTGCAGAGGGCTTGTCCCTATCCAGGGATCTTTCAGCCTTGATGGGGCTTTGCCATCACTGTTGGACACTGCATCAAGTATAGCTGGAGCAGGACACTTTGGGAGGTGACTCAAGTGCAGAGCTTTGATGAACTCAACCCCTCCTGACCCCTGCCTCTTGCCCTGAACATCCTGCCTAGCCCAAAGCTTCCTCAGCAGGGTGATGCCTTTAGAGCAGCCAGACACTGCTGGCTGTGAGGAAGGAGTTTGTGTCCTGAGCAGAGTGGGGAAATGCTGCAGCTGAGGCCCCACCCCTGGAGACATTCCAGGTCAAACTTGAGCAACCTGCTCTGGTTGGAGGTGTCCCTGCTGACTGCTTGAGCTTTGAGGCTCCCTTCCAACCCTTCCATTCTGTGATTCTGAGTGAATCCCCCCCAGGAGCTGTCTGTTCCTCCTTCCTCAGCATCAGGAGATGCTCTTTCTGGACATCCAGTGGTCAGTGTGAGCAGCAGCTGACAGCTGGTGAAATCCTGCCAGGCACAGCAGTGCCAGCTCCCCTGCTGCACATCTGATGTGTTTGCTGAGGTGTTGGGGCTGGTGTTTGAAGCCTCCCAACAGAGTCACAGAATTATTGAGGCTGGAAAAGACCTCTGAGATCCTTGAGCCCAACCATAACCTAACATCTCCCTGCACACAGCAGATGAAACAGGGCAAACCCCAAAGTAGGCTTTTCCTCCTCTGGCACTGGAATGAGCCAGAAGCCAACCCAGCAGCCATGAGGAGCCAGGATGCAGTAGGGAAGAGACTGAGAGGTGCCAAGAGGTTCTCTTCCCTCCCCAAGGTGTGAAGGTTGATGCCAGGCTGGAACCTTTCCTTCACAGATCTGCAGGGACAAAATCACAACCTCAGTTCACCTTTTCCAAGTCCAGCCTGTGACCCAACACCACCACATCAGCTAAACCATTGCCACCAAGGGCCACATCCAAGCTTTCCTTACAGAACTCCAGAGTTGGGGACTCCACCACCTCCCTGGGCTGTCCATCCCAGTGCCAAACCAGCCTTTCCATGAGGAATTGCTTCCTAATATCCAACCTAACCCTCCCGTGGTGCAGCCTCAGGCCATGCCCTCTTGTCCTGTCACAAGCTGCCTGGGGGAAGAGCCTGACCCCCACCTGACTGCAAATTCCTTTTAAATAGTTGTAGAGAGTGAAAAGGTCTCCTCTAAGCCTCCTCATCTCCAGGCTGGGCACCCCCAGCCCCCTCCCCCTCTCCTCATCAGACTTTCCCCCCAGCCCCCTCCCCAGCCCCCTCAGCCTCTCCTCATCAGACTTTCCCCCCAGCCCCCTCAGCCCCCTCAGCCCCCTCAGCCTCTCCTCATCAGACTTTCCCCCCAGCCCCCCCCAGCCCCCTCAGCCCCCTCAGCCTCTCATCAGACTTTCCCCCCAGCCCCCCCCAGCCTCTCCTCATCAGACTTTCCCCCCAGCCCCCCCCAGCCCCCTCAGCCCCCTCAGCCTCTCCTCATCAGACTTTCCCCCCACCCCCCCCCCAGCCCCCTCAGCCTCTCCTCATCAGACTTTCCCCCCAGCCCCCCCCAGCCCCCTCAGCCTCTCCTCATCAGACTTTCCCCCCAGCCCCCTCCCCAGCCCCCTCAGCCTCTCCTCATCAGACTTTCCCCCCAGCCCCCCCCAGCCCCCTCAGCCTCTCCTCATCAGACTTTCCCCCCAGCCCCCTCAGCCTCTCCTCATCAGACTTTCCCCCCAGCCCCCCCCCAGCCCCCTCAGCCTCTCCTCATCTGACGTTCCCCCCAGCCCCCTCAGCCTCTCCTCATCAAGCTTTTACCCCCACCCCCCTCCCCAGCCCCCTCAGCCTCTCCTCACCAAACTTTCCCCCCCAGCCCCCTCCCCAGCCCCCTCAGCCTCTCCTCATCAAGCTTTCCCCCCACCCCCCTCCCCAGCCTGGTTGCTCATCTGACTCACAGCTGTGAGGTACTTCACTGGCCCAGAGAAATGCATTCCTCAAAGTCTTTCTCTTGAGCTGTCTTGCACACACCAGGAGCTGCTTGTGGCTTAGGAGCACCTCTGGATTCCCAGAACACTTCAGTCCTGAGGTTGTGATTTTGTCCCTGCAGATCTGTGAAGGAAATGTTCCAGCCTGGCACCAGCTCAACCTTCACACCATGGGGAGGAAAGAGAACCTCTTGGCACCTCTCAGCCTCTTCCCTGCTGCATCCTGATGAGGCTGCTGGGTTGGCTTCTGGCTCATTCCAGTGCCAGAGGAGGAAAAGCCTACTTTGGGTTTTGCCCTGTTTCATCTGCTGTGTGCAGGGAGATGTTAGGTTATGGTTGGGCTCAAGGATCCTAAAGTCTTTTCCAACCAGGTGATTCTATCATCTCTTTGGGTCTTGCCCTCTTCTCATCAGGTATTTTGTGAGTCCACCTGGGTGGCTTTGTCTCATTTGACTACCCAAAGTGGTGCTTCAGACAGGTCAGCCCTGGCTGCTCAGTTTGCTCAAGGCCAAGCTTGGCTCTGCCCCCAAAGCTGGGATGAAGCAATGAGAGACAAACAAGCAGGGTCCCTCTGCCAGGAGCTGTTCCTGCCCTGCTGAGGGTGACAGGGCACATGCCAAAGGGCATGAGGGCAGCTGGCCTGGGGAAATAACAAACCTCAGTCTCAGAGCACGGTGCAGGGGTGGACACAATGTGTGTTGCATCCACGTGCAGGGCAGAGAGGGGCTGGGAAAGAGCTGCTGAATTCCTCCAGCAGGATTTCTCAACTCCTGTTGTGCCATCTGGGTGAATCCTCTTCACCTGGATTTCTCCTCCATTACAAGCCCCACTGTGGAGCTTTTGGGGACATCTCACTGACACAAAGCCCCCCCAGGGCTGTGCCAGTTGATCTGCAATTTGATTACTCCTTGCTCCAAAGATATGGAGAGCCAAGCAGAGCCTGGGCTGCAGCAGCAGAAGTGTGGCCAGCAGGGCCAGGGAGGGGATTCTGCCCCTCTGCTCCACTCTGCTGAGACCACTCCTGGAGCTCTGTGTCCAGGGCTGGAGCCTCTGTTACAAGAGGGCTATGGACATGCTGGAAGGTGTCCAGAGAAGGGCCATGAGGAGGAGCAGAGGGCTGGAGCTGCTCTGCTGTGAGGACAGCCTGAGAGAGTTGGGGTTGTGCAGGCTGGAGAGGAGAAGGCTCCCAGGAGACCTTCTTGTGGCCTTCCAGGATCTGAAGGGGGCTCCAAGAAAGCTGGGGAGGGACTTTTGAGGATGTCAGGGAGTGACAGGACTATAGGGAATGGAGGAAAATTAGAAGTGGGTAGATTCAGATTGGATGTTAGGAAGAAATTCTTCCCCAGGAGGGTGGTGAGAGCCTGGCACAGGTTGCCCAGGGAGGTGGTGGAAGCCTCATCCCTGGAGGTGTTTGCAGCCAGGCTGGAGGTGGCTGTGAGCAACCTGCTGTGGTGTGAGGTGTCCCTGGGCATGGCAGGGGGGTTGGGACTGGCTGAGCCTTGAGGTCCCTTCCAACCCTGACAATTCTCTGATTCTGTGACACCAGGGGCAGCCCAAGAGTTTGAAAGGCAGGGAGTGATGGCAGCACCTTCTAGTGAGGGAGTAAGCAGGTGAAGACCTGGTGCTGCCCTCTGCTTTTCTACTACAAAAACTATTTACTGCTCGGTGCTGCAAGCTTGGGTAAGAAGATAAAATCTGTGGATTTACAAACTATCACAATAATACCAAGGTATGATTAGGAGTAAAACATGACCTGATCCATGGGCTGGGTTTGGGATTTGAGTTTGGGATTGAGCAGAGTTGTCCAGCTCTGTTTGGAAAGCTGTGCAATAGTGTGGCACAATTCTAGCTCCCTGCCCTTGCTGCAAACTTAGAGGAGGAGGGCTTGAACTCAAAGCTGGAACTCTCCCCTCTCCTCTCCTCTCCCTCTCCCCTCCCTCTCCCTCTCCCTCTCCCTCTCCCTCTCCCTCTCCCTCTCCCTCTTCCTCTCCCTCTCCCTCTCCCTCTCCCTCTCCCTCTCCCTCTCCTCTCCCTCTCCTCTCCCTCTCCTCTCCCTCTCCTCTCCTCTCCCTCTCCTCTCCTCTCACTCTCCTCTCCCTCTCTTCTCCCTCTCCCTCTCCTCTCCCTCTCCCTCTCCCTCTCCCTCTCCCTCTCCTCTCCTCTCCTCTCCTCTCCTCTCCTCTCCTCTCCTCTCCTCTCACTCTCCTCTCCCTCTCTTCTCCCTCTCCCTCTCCCTCTCCTCTCCCTCTCCTCTCCCTCTCCCTCTCCTCTCCCTCTCCCTCTCCTCTCCCTCTCCTCTCCCTCTCCTTCTCCCTCTCCCTCTCCTCTCCCTCTCCTCTCCCTCTCCTCTCCCTCTCCTCTCCCTCTCCTCTCCCTCTCCTCTCCCTCTCCCTCTCCCTCTCCCTCTCCCTCTCCCTCTCCCTCTCCCTCTCCCTCTCCCTCTCCCTCTCCCTCTCCTCTCCCTCTCCTCTCCTCTCCTCTCCCTCTCCTCTCCTCTCCCTCTCCTCTCCTCTCCCTCTCCTCTCCTCTCACTCTCCTCTCCCTCTCTTCTCCCTCTCCCTCTCCTCTCCCTCTCCCTCTCCCTCTCCCTCTCCCTCTCCTCTCCTCTCCTCTCCTCTCCTCTCCTCTCCTCTCCTCTCCTCTCCTCTCCTCTCCTCTCACTCTCCTCTCCCTCTCTTCTCCCTCTCCCTCTCCCTCTCCTCTCCCTCTCCTCTCCCTCTCCCTCTCCTCTCCATCTCCCTCTCCTTCCTTCCCTCTCCCTCTCCTCTCCCTCTCCTTCCTTCCCTCTCCCTCTCCTCTCCCTCTCCTCTCCCTCTCCTCTCCCTCTCCTCTCCTCTCCCTCTCCCTCTCCTCTCCCTCTCCTCTCCCTCTCCTCTTCCTCTCCTCTCCCTCTCCTCTCCCTCTCCTCTCCCTCTCCTCTTCCTCTCCTCTCCCTCTCCTCTCCCTCTCCTCTCCCTCTCCTCTCCTCTCCTCCAGCCAGTTTTTACCCTTTGTAACCAAACCCAGACCCTGCAGTTGTGCAATTGGGAGAGCAGCTTAGTCTCTGATGTCTTTAACAATCCAATCACCTTCCCCAGCTCCTCCTTTCCCTGGCTCAGGGTTTGGCAACCTGTTACACATGGGGCAAGAGAGTTTTCAGCAGCAGCTTGCAAGAGTCTTGTGTCCTGGGGAACATTTGCTGATTTCTACCTCCCAAGAGGCTGGGAACTCAGGATGGGACCCCAGGATGCCACTAAAGCAGCTCACCAGCTTGGGGAAGCAGCTTTTCCCCTCTGGAGGGCTCAGTTCTGAGCTCCCTTGGGCTGCTTGTGCCTCCTCACTGTGCCATGTGGCCTGGGGCTTTAACCAGCAGCCAGGTGCATACCTTAGGAACATAATGCAGTGGAGAAATGTTGTTTGGATGAGTGGCCTCAGGGCATGAAACCATCACACCATCCACTCCTGCCCACTGCTGGCATTGGGCTTGGAAACCTCTCAGAGATATAAGACAGCAGGAGTGTGGTCAGAGACAGAAGGCTGGGAAGAGCCACAGCTGAGGAGAGGGAGAAAGCTTCAAACCTGTGCTGGGCAGCTGCTTTCTGGCGGCTTGAGAGGCTGCTGTAGGCAGAGGAGATGGAGACAAGGGGGAATGAGAGGAGACCTTTCTCCATCCTGTTCAGAGGCTGCAGTTTCATGATCCCCTATGAAGCTGGGGTGTGGGTAGCTCTGCAGGAACTGTCACCTGGCCTCCTGAGAGCTGCAGCCAAGATCTATGGAGCATCATCAGGATCAATTGTGGCCACCCTTGGATTGTGTGGCTGTGACATGGGTAAGGGCTGCACATTCCCAGGAGTTCAGAGACTCAGAGCATGGGTTGGGGTTGGAAGGGACCTCAAAGATCATCCAGGTCCAAACCCCCTGCCATGGGCAGGGACACCTCCCACCAGCCCAGGCTGCTCAAGGCCTCATCCAGCCTGACCTGGACAGCCACAGCCTCCTTGGGCAACCTGTCCCAGTGTCTTCCCACCCTCACTCTAAAGAATTTCTTCCTAATCTCCAGTCTCAATCTCCCCTCCTCAAGCTTCAATCCATTCTCTCTCATCCTGTCACTCCCAGCCTTTGTCAAAAGTCCCTTCCCAGCTCTCCTGTAGCCCCACTTCAGGTACTGGAAGGCTGCCTTAAGGTGTGGGGGTCAGGATGAAGATTCCAGGCTCCTTCCGGTGGTGCCCAGTGATAGGACAAGGAACAACAGTTCCAAGCTGGAACCCAGGAGGTTCCATCTCAACAGGAGGAGAAAATTCCTTGGTGTGAGGGTGCTGGAAGCCTGGAGCAGGCTGCCCAGAGAGGTTGTGGAGTCTCCTTCTCTGGAGACTTTCAAAACCCAGCTGGATGCATTCCCTGACAAGGGGGGAGTTCCCTGGGAGAGAGGCCCCTTGGGAAAGGTCCCCTTTGGGGGGAAAGCAAAGGGAGCTTGGTTGTGCTTTTTCTGTTGATTGTACATATTTGTAAATGTTGTGAAATTTGTCTATTTGTACATACTCATTGCATTTCATCACAGATGGAGTTCTCCTCCTAGTCTCCTAGCCATGGCTCACCCTTGTGCAGTGCCTAGGACCTGGCAGGGTCACTCTCAGGGTTTCTTTAGTGTGGAGAAGAAGATTCCCCAGGGCAGGACTTCTTTGCTGCACAGAGGGAGAGGGCTTGGAGAAAGGTGTGTGTGGTGGAAGTGGAGGGCGAGGGGATCCCAGGGCCAGCTCCTGCAGGGATCACTGCTCTGTGTATTTACAAGATTCTGCTTGTAAACGCAGCTCTCATTGGCTTCCAGACTGAGCTAGCCTGGTCATTGTTGGTGTGGGGGGAATTTCAGCTCACACTGACACAAGTCTCCTTCTCTGGGGTCTTTCAAAACCCTCCTGTGTGTGCATCCCTCTGTGCCCTGCCCTTGCTTCGCTCCAGATGAGATGAGGCAGACCTTCCGCAGCGTCGTGGACAGCTCTTACCTGCCCTTTATTGCTGGAGGGAAAGCCGAGAGGACACTGCGGGAGCTTTTGAACAAACTGCTGCCTCCCGACGCCCACCAGAGGGTGTCCGGGAAGCTGCACATCATCGCCACCCGCCTGCGGGACTGGCGCAGCGTGCTGCTGTCAGACTTCGCCTGCAGGGAGGACCTCATTCAGGTGAGAGCAGCCCCAGCGAGGGCACAAGCAGCAGGAGGAGCCCTGCCTGCCCCTGCCCCTGCCCCTGCCCCTGCCCCTGCCCCATCCACACACAGCCCATGCCATGATTTCTGTCCCTGCCACCTTCTGAAGCTAGGCAGGGTCATGAGAAGAAATTATCTGCAGGCTGAAATTATCTGCAGGCTGAAATTATCTGCAGGATGAATTAGCTACAGGTTGAAATTATCTACAGGCTGAAATTATCTGCAGGTTGAAATTCTCTACAGGTTGAAATTATCTACAGGTTGAAATTATCTGCAGGTTGAAATTATCTACAGGTTGAAATTATCTACAAGCTGAATTATCTACAGGTTGAAATTATCTGCAGGATGAAATTATCTACAGATTGAAATTATCTACAGGTTGAAATTATCTACAGGTTGAATTAGCTACAGGCTGAAATTATCTACTGGTTGAATTAGCTACAGGTTGAATTAGCTACAGGTTGAAATTAGCTACAGGTTGAAATTATCTGCAGGATGAAATTCTCTACAGGTTGAAATTCTCTACAGGTTGAAATTCTCTACAGGTTGAAATTCTCTACAGGTTGAATTATCTACAGGTTGAAATTATCTAAAGGTTGAAATTATCTACAGGTTGAATTCTCTACAGGCTGAATTAGCTACAGGTTGAAATTATCTACAGATTGAAATTATCTACAGATTGAAATTCTCTACAGGTTGAAATTATCTGCAGGATGAAATTATCTACAGATTGAAATTCTCTACAGGTTGAATTATCTACAGGTTGAAATTATCTACAGGTTGAATTCTCTACAGGTTGAATTATCTACAGGTTGAAATTATCTACAGGTTGAAATTATCTACAGGTTGAATTAGCTACAGGTTGAAATTATCTACAGGATGAAATTATCTACAGGATGAATTATCTACAGATTGAAATTATCTGCAGGATGAAATTATCTACAGGTTGCATTATCTACAGGTCGAAATTTTCTACAGGTTGAATTCTCTACAGGTTGAAATTATTTACAGATTGAAATTATCTACAGGTTGAATTATCTAAAGGTTGAAATTATCTACAGGCTGAAATTATCTACAGGCTGAAATTCTCTACATGTTGAATTCTCTACAGGTTGAAATTATTTACAGATTGAAATTATCTACAGATTGAAATTATCTACAGGTTGAATTCTCTACAGGTTGAAATTATCTACAGGTTGAATTCTCTACAGGCTGAAATTCTCTACAGGCTGAAATTCTCTACAGGTTGAATTCTCTACAGGTTGAATTCTCTACAGGTTGAAATTATCTACAGGTTGAAATTATCTACAGGTTGAAATTATCTGCAGGATGAAATTCTCTACAGGTTGAAATTCTCTACAGGTTGAAATTATCTGCAGGTTGAAATTATCTACAGGTTGAATTATCTACAGGTTGAAATTATCTACAGGTTGAAATTATCTACAGGTTGAAATTATCTACAGGTTGAATTAGCTACAGGTTGAAATTATCTATAGATTGAAATTATCTACAGGTTGAAATTATCTGCAGGTTGAAATTATCTACAGGTTGAATTATCTAAAGGTTGAAATTATCTACAGGTTGAAATTATCTGCAGGATGAAATTCTCTACAGGTTGAAATTCTCTACAGGTTGAAATTATCTACAGGTTGAAATTATCTGCAGGTTGAAATTATCTACAGGTTGAATTATCTGCAGGTTGAAATTATCTACAGGTTGAATTATCTAAAGGTTGAAATTATCTACAGGTTGAAATTATCTACAGGTTGAAATTATCTACAGGTTGAAATTATCTGCAGGATGAAATTCTCTACAGGTTGAATTCTCTACAGGTTGAAATTATCTGCAGGTTGAAATTATCTACAGGTTGAATTATCTACAGGTTGAAATTATCTACAGGTTGAAATTATCTACAGGTTGAAATTATCTACAGGTTGAATTAGCTACAGGTTGAAATTATCTATAGATTGAAATTCTCTACAGGTTGAATTCTCTACAGGTTGAATTCTCTACAGGTTGAATTCTCTACAGGTTGAAATTATCTACAGGTTGAATTAGCTACAGGTTGAAATTATCTATAGATTGAAATTCTCTACAGGTTGAATTCTCTACAGGTTGAATTCTCTACAGGTTGAATTCTCTACAGGTTGAATTCTCTACAGGTTGAATTATCTACAGGTTGAAATTATCTACAGGTTGAATGTATCTACAGGCTCTCAGCCTTTGCTCCTCACAGAGCTGCTCCAGGATCCTGAGTAGCTTTGTAGGCTCTGCTGGACTCTCTCCAGCAGTTCTCTGTCTCTCTTGAACTGGGGAGCCCAGAACTGGACCCAGGACTCCAGGTGTGGTCTCACAAGGGCAGAGCAGAGGGGTAGGAAAACCTCCTTTGCCCTGGACCCCATTGGCCTTCTTGGCCGTGAGGGCACCTTGCTGGCTCGTGGGGAACTTGCTGTCCCCCAGCACTCCCAGGTCCTTCTCCTTGGAGCTGCTCTCCAGCAGGTGCCCCTCAAGTGTCCTGGTGCAAAGGGTTGTTCCTCCCCAGGGCAGGACCCTCCACTTGCCCTGGTTGAATTTGCATTTCACAGGTTACCTTCCTGCTTCTCCAAGCCTGGCTGTGGATGGTTTGTTCCACCTCAGTCAGCGGTGCCCAGCAGCCCAGCTCTAGGTCCTCATTTGGGCATCCACAGATGAGCCATTAGAGGCAAGAGGCTTCCATTGTCCTTTGCTCACCTCCATGCTTTCCATCTCACCCACAGGCCATAACCTGCAGCTGCTTCATCCCTGTGTACTTTGGATTTGTGCCTCCTACCTACCACGGGGTGGTGAGTGGCTTTGTGGGCTTGAGACTCTACCCCAGGTCATGGCAGGGACCCACCTAGCCTGGCTCCTCTGTCCAGTGGGGGCATGAGGAACGTTTTGTCCCTGTGTTTGTCACCATTCTTGCTTGGTGCTGTGTGCACACAATTTCTGCAGACAGAAGAACTGGACCTAGGTGCCCCAGAGTCTGACCTCACTGCAGCCATGACCTCACCAGTGCCCATCCTCACCCCTCAGGGGGTTCACAGACTCACAGATTGCATTGGGTTGGAAGGGACCATCCAAAGTCACCTTCTCCACCCCTCCTGCAGTCAGCAGGGACACCTCCAACCAGATCAGGCAGCCCAGGGCCACATCAAGTCTGACCTCAAATGTCTCCAGGGACAGGATCTCCACCACATCCCTGGGCAGCCTGTTCCAGTATTTCCCCAACACTGACATTTTCCCTCAACCCCTTTCTGCTGCTTTTCCCCAGTTTCATTACAGAGAATTTTCTGGCTGGAAGGGAGGAGGTGGTGGGTGTGGGCCTGGAGAACTTGGGACAGGGTCATTCCCTGGAAGGGAAGCTCTGTAGCCCCAGCACCTCAGACTAGTCTGGGCCTAGGAGGGGGAGAAACAGAACCACAGAAGGTCAGGGGTTGGAAGAAGAGAAGGCTCCCAGGAGACCTTCTTGTGGCCTTCCAGGATCTGAAGGGGGCTCCAAGAAAGCTGGGGAGGGACTTCTTAGGGTGTCAGGGAGTGACAGGACTGAGGGGATGGGAAAAAAATATAAGTGGGTAGATTCAGATTGGATGTTAGGAAGAAATTCTTCCCCATGAGGGTAGTGAGAGCCTGGCAGAGGTTGCCCAGGGAGGTGGTGGAAGCCTCATCCCTGGAGGTGTTTGCATCCAGGCTGGAGGTGGCTGTGAGCAACCTGCTGTGGTGTGAGGTGTCCCTGGGCATGGCAGGGGGGTTGGGACTGGCTGAGCCCTGAGGTCCCTTCCAACCCTGACTGTTCTGTGACCATCGAGCCCAACCCCTCAGGCAGCTGCAGGCATGGCTGAGCACCCTGCCCAGAGGGCTGAGGGCTGCCTGGGTGCTCTCCCAGCACTACGTGGACGGGGAGCTGGGGATGTGGAGGGCCAGCTTCGTGTCGCGCTCCACCATCACCATCTCCGCCTTCGCCGGCGAGTACGACATCTGCCCCAAGGAGAGCCCTGCTGCCTTCCTCACCTTCCAGATCTCTGACTGCATCCTGCAGATCTCCAAGACAAACTTCCAACGCCTGCTGCACGCTGTCCTGCTCCCTTCGTGCCAAGTAAGCCTCTCCTGCAGGTCCTCAGAGCCGGCGGATCCCCCCCGGGGCTGCTCTCTCTGCCCTGACTCTCACCTCCCCATGCAGGCTCTGGACTGCTTTTATGCCCATGGCTACCAGGACACAGCCTCCTACTTGAAAAGACTGAGTAAGTGACTGGGAGTGAAGAGCAGGGAGGTTGGGTGCTTCCCTTACAACCTTGGTTTGCTGACACAAGGTAAGGGACATGGACAGAGAGATGCCCCCCCAGAGTTCCTTGGTTCCCACCCTCTCTGCAGCCTCTCCTGAAGCTCCTCCTTCACCCCTTCCCCTCTGATGATTCACAGATGGCAGTGGGTTGGAAGGAAGCCTCCAAGGTCATCTTGTCCAACCCCCCTGCACTCAGCAGGGACACCTCCAACTAGTTCAGGCTGCCCAGAGCCACACCAAGTATGATCATGAATGTCTCCAGGGATGGGGCCTCAACCACATCCCTGGCCAGCCTGTTCCAGTATTTTTCCATTCTCACTGTGCAGAACTTCCTCCTGATGTCCAACCTAAACTACCCTGCTCCAATTTCAAACCATTGCCTCTCACCCTATCACTACAGCCCCTTCTAAACAGCCCTCCCCCCCACTCCCCCCCCCAGCCTTCAGATACTGAGCTGCAGCTCGAAGGTCTCCCTGGAGCCTTCTCTTCTCCAGGCTGAACAGCCCCAACTCTCCCAGCCTGCCTTATAGGAGAGATGCCCCAACCCTCTTCTCTGCCACACTGGGCATGGTAGAGCTGTCCAGGGAGTGCTCATCCCCAGGACCTAGAGAGAAGTGCAGCCTCAGGTGCCCTGTGTGGTGCCAGGCTCATAACCCCCTGGTGCAGCAAGGCTTTGGTGATCCCTGACCCAGCAGCCCAACTCAGACTAGTCCTGGGAGATCTGGTGGCTGATCTCCAAGCACTGAGAGTTGGATTCTCTTCCCCCCTCCCCAGGTCTGTTTGGTATAAATTACCTTGAGGAGGACTTTCTGCTTTCCTTGACCAACGAATCAAGCCAGAAGGATGAGGGGACCCCACCCTGGAAGCCGGGAACAAGGCTGCTTCACTTCAGGACCACAGACTCTGAGGATGTCAGCAAAGAGGAACTGGAGACCACCCAGGCAGCAGATGGAGTGGAAGAGGAAGCCTCACACCACCTCCTTCACCGTCAGAAAGGTAGAGGAGCAGCAAGTCCTTCACCACACCTTTGTTCTTTACCTAAGGGACACTTGCCCAGGGCTCTCACTGCCAGAATTTGCTGCCTGGCTTTCTGAAGGCTCCAGTAGGTGGGAACATCAGGAATGGGAGAGAGTCCCCTCTTGGGTCAGTGGTTATCAGTGAAGCCTTGTGATGAGCTTGTCCTGGGGGAGGACTGAGGGCTCAGGCTGTGGCCAGGTCAGGGCTGTGGAGAAGCAGCTCCTTACATGAAGCAAGACATTTACTCAGCAGGCAAGGCAGTACCAGGTTCTGCCCTCTCATCATGTCATAGAATCACTGTGGCTGGAAAAGGCCTTTGAGGTCACCCAGTCCAACTGTTCTCTAGCTCTGCCAAGGCTGGGGCTAAACCATGGCCCTCAGCACCACATCTCTGCAGCTTTGAAACCCCTCCAGGGATGGGGACTCCACCGCCTCCCTGGGCAGCCTGGGCCAGGCTTTGAGAACCCTAAACCTCCCCTGGGGCAACTTGAGGCTGTTTCCACTTGTCCTATCCCTTGTTACCTGGGAGCAGAGCCCAACCCCCACCTGGCTCCAGCCTCCTCTCAGGAGCTGTAGAGAGCAATGAGGTCTCCTCTCAGCCTCCTTTCTCCAGGCTGAACACCTCCAGCTCCCTCAGCTGCCCCTCCCCAGCCCTGTTCTCCAGACCCTTCCCCAGCTTTGTTGCCCTTCTCTGGTCCTGCTCCAGCCTCTCAGTGTCCTTCTTGGAGTGAGGAGCACAAAACTGACCCCAGGACTGAAGGTGTGGCCTCCCCAGTGCTGAGCAGGGACAATCCCTGCCCTGCTCTTGCTGCCCACACCATTGCTGCTCCAGGCCAGGCTGCTGGTGACCTTCCCTGGCTCATCTCCAGCTGCTGTCAATGAACTCCCCCAGGTCCTTCTCTGCCCCAAGCCTGGAGTGCTGGACTTCATGATGGGTGAGGGAAGAAGAGTCTCAATGGCCAGAGCTGGGCTTACTCTGCTGGTCCCTCCAACACTGCTGCTGCTAACTGCTGTGCAGCCAGCTGCAAACACTTCAGTGCAGGAGGAGCTGAGTAGGGCTGCAGCTAAACCTCTTCCCTGGCTTTTTTTTTTTTTTTTCCCCAGCAACACAAGGCAAGGTTAAATCCCCACACTTCTCCTTTTCTCCTCTGCAAAATAATTCCCTCTCCCTTTTCAGCTGGCACATGGGAAACCAGAGACCCCTCAGCATGTCAGAGCCCTGTGTCTGTTGCTAGTGGAAGACAAAGCAGCAGGCAGTGGAATGCAGCTTTTCTTTCCTTGTTTTTGTTATTCATTCTCTTCCTCTTGCTGAGTCTTTCACCATTTCAGAATTTTTCAGCTTAGGAGCAACGTTGCAGCTTTGCCACCATGCTGGTGGCTTCAGGTGTGGCCAGGTGAACGAAATAAAAAGTGATGGAAGAAAACCCAAAAAGGCCCAAATATTGCTCTGCTCTAGCTAGGAGGGCAAGACCAGACAGAAAGAGGTGAGGACAGGATCTCTGCTGAGACCTCACCTCCAATCCTGCCTCCAGTTCTGCTGTCCCCAGCAGAAGAGGGGCACAGAGCTGCTGGAGTGAGGCCACAAAGATGCTCCAAGGGCTGGAGCAGCTCTGCTGTGAGCACAGGCTGAGGGAGCTGGGGGTGTGCAGCCTGGAGAAGAGAAGACTCCAGGGGGACCTCACAGCTGCCTGCCAGGACCTGAAAGGATCCTACAGGAAAGCTGCAGAGAGACTTTTCCTGAGGGTGTCTGGGGACAGGCCAAGGGGGAATGGTTTGAAGCTGAGGCAGAGCAGGGTTAGAGTGGAGCTGAGGAAGAAGTTCTGCAGTGTGAGGCTGGTGAGACACTGGAACCGGTTGCCCAAGGAGGCTGTGGCTGCCTCCTGCCTGGAGGTGTTCAAAGCCAGCTTGGATGAGACCTTGAGCAACCTGACCTGGTGTGAGGTGTCCCTGCCCATGGCAGGGGGGTTGGATCTGGATGATCTTTAAGGTCTCTTCCAACCCAAACCTTTCTACAAGCCTCTGACTCTACAAATTTGTAAGTCCAGAGAGCAACCAAGAGGTAAACCAGGGCTGTCAGCCTCCAAAAACACCCAGATCAGGTCTGGGCAGGAAGAGCCCTGATGGTCTGGGCCAGCCCCAGGCTATTCTGTGCTTAGCTGCAGACTGCTGTAACATCCCTGCTGGTGCCTGATGAGCAAAGCACAAACCTCTGAGCAACCCTCACTTGTGTGCCTCACTGAGTCAGAATACCTCCAGAGGACTTCTGCTGCCTGCCCATCTGGATCAGCAGCTTCATCCCAAGGCTTTGCCTCTTTCCCCATCTGCCCACCAGGACAGTTGCACAACAACTTTGCTCCTCCTCAGTATCTAGACCGGAGGCAAGCGTCTGGCCTGAAGCACCTGCAGCCAGCAGCCTGAGTCCCAGCCTGGGCTGGACAGGTTTGCATTTGGCTGGGCTGCAGGATCAGGCCCGAAGACCACCCTGCCCCCTAGGCCTGCAGTGGGGTCTAGCTTTAGACCAAGCTCCTGCTGGCTTGGGTTGTCTCCAAGCTCTCATTCATGCACCTCAAGGCTCCACACATCCCTGCTGAGCTCAGTGCAGACCAGGAGAGTGCTATGAGGGCAGTACTTTAGGACATCCAAACCTGCTTATCCTGTTACTCTCTAGGCAACAGGAGGGAGGGAGGCAGCTCCCCCAGGGAGCTGGAATCCAGTTTGTCACACCAGAGCTGCCAGGAGTGTCTGTCAGGTTGACCAACGTGGTTTGACTCCCTGTAGGGCCATGCCAGCCACAGAAGGGCAGTTCTGACCCCCCTGCTGCCTGTGGCCCCAGCTCATGTTGTAAAGAGAGAAGGAGCAACCTGCAGCTCAGCCTGCAGCCAGACTCCAAGCTGCACTGAAGAGCAGACTGTGGCAGCAACATCACCAGCAAGGGGCCCCCCACAACCTCCTCCTCTGTTCCCCTCCACAGCCCAGCTGATTCCTGCCAACCTCATTTAAAGGAGGCACTTTGGAACCCAGAGAAGTTGTGGCTGCTCCATCCCTGGAGGTGCTCAAGGCCAGGCTGGAGGAAGCCTTGAGCAGCCTGGGCTGGTGGGAGGTGTCCCTGCCCATGGCAGGGTGATTGGAACTGGATGATCTTCAAGGTCCCTTCCAACCCACCCCATTCTGTGATTCCATGGTTTGAGGATGAAGAGAGGATGTGGTTTGAACTGGGTGCAGCTGAGTTTCCCAGCTTGCCTCCCTAGGGATGAAACAAGCTCCTGCACAAGAGAGATGCCAGGCTTGGTCTCTGCCCATTGCCTCTTTTGCCATTAGCTCCAAGCTCCTGCCAAGGAGGCAGCACTGGGAGTGCTTGCTTGAAAATGTTAATAAAGCAAAACACAAACAGCTATTTGAGTGCTGAGTAGTTAAATCCTTAGGTCTCAGCAGATCTCTGCAGGTTTGGAGCAGAGGGCTCTGTGCTGTGACCTTTTTGGGCTGGCTCTTCCCTTGTAGGCTCCTCCACCTCCTGTCTTTTGATGAGCAAGAACCAAGCTGTGCAGGGATGAAGTGGGGAGTTCAAACTATGCAGCCAGATGTGGAGGGTTGGGATCTCCCAATCCCTGTGTCACAATCTTTCTTTTGGAGATTTTAGAGGCCTTGGAGTGCTGGTGGCCACTGAGCAATGTGCCCTTGTGGCCAGCAGAGCCAATGGGGTCCTGTGGTGCAGCAGAAGTGTGGCCAGCAGGACTAGGGAGCTTCTTCTCCCTCTCTGCTCTGCCCTGCTGAGACCACCCCTGGAAATGGCCTCAGGTTGCACCCAGAGATGTTTAGGTTGGGCCTCAGAAGAACTTTCTTGACTGAAAGGGCTCTCAAAGCCTGGCACAGGCTGCCCAGGAAGGTTCTTGAGTCCTCATCCCTCATGGTGGTGTGGTGCTGAGGGCCATGGTTTAGCACCAGCCTTGGTGGAGTGAGAGCATGGTTGGAGTGGATGATCTCAAAGGTCTTTTCCTACCAAAGCAATTCTGTGATTCTCCACAGCTCCAAGTTCAGAGAGGGGAAGAAGCAGGTCTGGGAGGGTGTGTGATGCTCAAGAAAAGTTTAATCAGCAAAAGATCTTCAGGGAACTGGATGAAAATGAGTTCCTGACCAGCATGAGGCTCCCTGAGGCTGCTCCCTCTCTCTGCTTCCTACTTGATGAAGCTCTCTGAAAGTTTCTGAGTGAGAGGAAAACTCTTAAAGTATCTAAAGGGTGAGTGCCAGGAGGACAGAGGCAGAACCTTCTCAGTGGTGTCCAGTGAGGGGACAAGGGGCAGTGGGCACAAACTGGAACCCAGGAAGTGCTCTGTGAGGAGCAAAGGCTGAGAGCCCTGGGGCTGAGAGCCTGCAGAAGAGCAGCCCCAGAGGGGAGCTGAGCAATGCTCAGCAAGAGACAAAGGAGCTGTGGGGGGCAAGAGGCTGGGGGCAGACTCTTGGCAGTGGTGCCCAGGGACAGGCCAAGGGGAAGGGGCACAGACTGGCACCCAGGAGGTTCCACCTGAGCAGGAGAAAGTTCTTAGGTGTGAGGGTGCTGGAGGGCTGGAGCAGGCTGCCCAGAGAGGTTGTGGAGTCTCCTTGTGTGGAGAGCTTCCAACCCAGCTGGACATGTTCCTGTGTGATTTACTCTAGGTGATGCTGCTCCAGCATGGGATTTGGAGTGGATGACCTTCAGAGGTCCCTTCTGAATGCTGGGATTCTGTGTGCCACCTCCTGGCAAATGCCTGCCCAGGAATCTGCATTACAGCAGCAGGAGGGACACTGCTGGTGCTCAGCAGCTGGAGTGCCTGGGGCTGTACAGGAGTGCCAGGAAAGCTGCCCAGTCCCCCCCACAGGCTGTGGGGTGGTCACAAATGCAGCTCCACAGCACTTATCCTCAGCCATCACCTTAAAGCTGGTCAGAGAGACTACAGCAGCAGCATTGGAAACAAAATCAGCCTGAGCTGAGTGTCAGGAGGCCAGAGGCAGAACCTTCTCAGTGGTGTCCAGTGAGGGGACAAGGGGCAGTGGGCACAAACTGGAACCCAGGAAGTGCTCTGTGAGGAGCAAAGGCTGAGAGCCCTGGGGCTGAGAGCCTGGAGGAGAGCAGCCCCAGAGGGGAGCTGAGCAATGCTCAGCAAGAGACAAAGGAGCTGTGAAAAAGCAAAGCAAACCAAACCCCCCCAAACGATTCCATCCTCAGTTCACACAGCCAGGAGCTGCATGGAGCCAGCTCTGGTGTCTCCCACTGCTCCCCAGGACAGCAGATCCAAGTGGCTTTGGAGACTCCCAGGGCCTCTCCAGGCTGGTTACCTGAGGGAACAAACTGGGGGTCAGTTGGTTGGGAGACCCCCAGGGCCTCTCCAGGATGCTTACCCGAGGGAACAAGCTGCTGGTTAGTTGGTTGGGGTGGCTGAACCAAGAAGGGCCAAGGAACCCCAGGTGCTGGAAAGCTTTTCCATAGCTGAGGAATTGTGGAGCTACCCCGGGGCTGTTCGGTGCTGAAAGGATTTTCCATAGCTGAGGAATTGTGGAGCTACCCCGGGGCTGTTCGGTGCTGAAAGGATTTTCCATAGCTGAGGAATTGTGGAGCTGCCCCAGGGGTGGAGCTGTGCAAAGTGGCTTTGCCATCTGCATGTGAAGCAACTTGCAAGCAGGTTTTGGGGGCAAGTGGCCTCCAAGGTGTCTGTGTGATCAGCTCAGTGCCTGTGAGCCATGACAGCTTGGTGACAAAACAGCTCTCAGGGGCTTGGGCAATGTGCCTGGTGCCTGCCAGGACAGATCCCAGCAGCTAAATGCTCTAGAACAAGAAGAGGTTGCTGGAGGGAACCAGCACTAAGCTGGCTGAGAGCTTCTTTTGGGTGTCACTGAATAAATAATATCACAGGGACAGGAATTAGGCACTTTGGGGGGAGGGGGGGTCTGCAGAATTTGGAGGTTTTGGCCCCACTCAGCATCAGTGACCCATGGCTGAGGTCCCCCAGGGTTTCCCTGCTCTGGTTGGCATCCCCCAAGCACCTCACCTCCTGGCCACAGCCCTCTTAGGCAGGACAGGCAGCATGGTTTGGAGGAGCATCAGGAACTGTTTCACCGTGGAGCTGAGAGCTTCCAGCAGCCCCCACAGCTTCTTCAGCCTGCAGAACCCAAACCAGCAGAACTGAGTGAGCAGCAAATGCAGCCAAAGCTCTTCATGGCAAATCCCAGGATCCCAGACTGGTTTGGCTGGGAAAGAACCTCCAAAGCTCCTCCAGTCCAACCCCCTGCAGTCCCCAGGGACATCCCCAACCACAGCAGGTTGCTCCCAGCCCCAAACAACCTGACCTGCAATGGTGCCAGGCATGGGGCAGCTCTCACCTCTCTGGGCAGCCTGGCACAGGCTCTCCCCACCCTCAGGGTCAAACATTTCTCCCTTCTCTCCACTTCCAATCTGCCTCTTTGAGTTCCAAACCATCCTCCCTTGTCCTGTCACAACAGGCCCTGCTCAGAGCTTTGTCCCCAGCTTTCAGATTGGCACTTCAAGGCCACCAGAAGGTCTCCCTGGAGCCTTGTCTTCTCCAGGATGCACAACCCCAACTCTCTCAGCCTGGCCTCCCAGCAGAGGGCTTCCAGCCCTGCCAGCATTGCTGTGGCCTCCCCTGGATCCACACTGCCACACTCTTCCTCATCCCCAAGCAATCCTCTGGCATTCCTGCCAGCCATGCCCACTCTCCCTGGGGTCTTGCCCTCAGGGGATCCCACACCCTCCTGCAGAGCAATGGAAAGCCTCCAAGGCTGTTTGCCCAGGAGCTGTGCATCAGCTTGCTTTGACCCAGAGGAAGGGAGAAGCTCACCACGAGACCCCCCCTTTGCCCCGTGTGTCTCCCACCTGAGGGTTCTGCAGCCCATTGCAAACCCTGCCCCTGAGCTGCCCCTGCCTCATGCTCATCTTCCCCTGTGGCCCTTCACCACTGCTGGAGGCACAGTGCTGGTTTCTGTAGCACTCTCAGCTTTGAGGCCCCTTACCCCTTCCTGAGGAAAGCTGGAAGCCTGTACGGCTGCAACAGGACCTTGGAGAGTGGATCCTGCAGCCCAGTCAGCTGCTCCTTCCTCCACAGGGACAGGCCTGTGCCCAGCCAGGACAGCAGAGAGGGAAAACCAAGACCAACCATTAGAAATAACTCAGTCAAGGCAATAATTCCTCTTGTCCAGGAGCTCTTGCTGCAGCTCAGCCTGCAGGTGCTGAAGCCCAGCTCAGAACCCAGCCTGAGCTGCTCTTACAAAGCCTCTTTGTAGAGGCAGAGCTGGAAATATTTACTGGCCTGGAATCTCAGACTGGGTTGGGTGGGAAGGGACCTTTCAAGGTCATCTTCTCCACCTGCCCTGCACCCAGCAGGGACATGCCCAACCAGAGCAGGTTGCTCCCAGCCCCACACAACCTGACCTGGGATGGTGCCAGGCATGGGGCAGCTCTCACCTCTCTGGGCAGCCTGGGCCAGGCTCTCCCCACCCTCAGGGTCAAACATTTCTCCCTTCTCTCCACTCTCAATCTGCCTCTTTTAAGTCTCAAACCATTCCCCCTTGTCCTGTCACTGCTCAAAAGTCTGCCCTCAGCTTTCTGATTGTCCTCTTGAAGCCCTGCAAGGCCACCAGAAGGTCTCCCTGGAGCCTTCTCCTCTCCAGGCTGCACAACCCCAACTCTTCCAGCCTGGCCTCAAGCAGAGGGCTTCCATCCCTCCCCCATCATTGCTGTGGCCTCCTCTGGCCCCTCTCCAGCAGCTCTCTGCCTGTGCTGAGGACTCTAAAGCTGAACACAGTGCTCCAAGTGAGGTCTCACCAGAGCAGAGTGATGGTGACTAACTCAACAACACCTTAAACGGAATCCTGCCCCTCTCAAAGATGCCCTCAGCCCCCTCCCAACCCAGGATCATTACCCCCAAACCCTCTACCTGGCAGGAAGCAAGGGGCCAGGCACTGTGGCACCCTCTTGCAGAGGCCAGTGGCTGTCCTGTTGGATGGGGCAAAGTCGTTCTTGCCACACATGGTGGCGAAGCGGAAATTGCCACCGAAGTAGTTCAAGCCGAAGGCATCTGGGGGGATGGAAAGAAAGGGCTGAGCTTAGCACCTGGGTCACACCTCTAGGCTGCCCTCAGGCCTTGGGGGAGCACTTACTGTTCCTGTAGAGGAAAAGGGCAGTGTCCTGGTACCCTTGGGAGAAGATGTCGTTCAACACCTGCAAGGAGAAGCACTGGAGGTCACCTCAACAGCCTCCCCCCTGGCCACTGACAGGAGTCTCAGAATCCCAGAGCCAGTCACGTTGGAAAAGAGCCCCCCAGGAGCACCAAGGCCAACCATTAACCCTCCTCTGCAAAGTCCACATCCCTGAGCACCACATCCAAACTACCCTTAAACACATCCAGGGCTGGTGACTCAACCTCCTCCCTGGGCAGGCTGTGCCAGTGCCTACCCTCGGCTGGCTAGGGAGGGGTGGGTTGGTCCCTTTGGGAAGGCAACCAGCACAGGTTGGCTTCTACCTACCAAAGTGCTGATCCTTTGCAAGTTATCAAATCAAGGATCACAGAATCACAAGACTTTAGGAGTTGGAAGGGACCTCTGGCGATCATCCTGGGGCACCTGTGTGCTCGGAGCAGCTGCAGTGGCAGAGGAGACCTTCTGCCCTTCTTCCACCTGCAGATGTTTGCCAGGGCTGGAAGGAAGCCCACTGAGTGAAAGAATTTGCTTTCCCAAGGGCTGGAGGAGACAGGGGCATGAATCCTGCAGATCTGAGCTCAGGTAGCAGCAGCAGCAGCAGGCTGGGAGAAAGGCTGAGCCGTGTGGGAGGCTCACCCCAGCGAGGGGATAGTGGAGAACCAACAGCAAATGCTGGCAGGACAAGAACTGAGAGCACCCAACCCATACAGCCCTGTGTCTGCAGCAGGATGTGTCCACATGCAAAGCACAGAATCCCAGAATGCTAGGGGTTGGAAGGGACCTCTGGAGATCATCCAGCCCAACCCCCCTCAGCCAAAGCAGCATCACCCAGGGCAGGGCACACAGGAACACACACAGATGGGTTTGGAAAGTCTCCAGAGAAGGAGACTCCACAAGCTCTCTGGGCAGCCTGCTCCAGGGCTCCAGCACCCTTCCAGGGACAAAGTTTCTCCTTCTGTTCCCATGGCTCTGCTCCAGCTTGCCCCCAGTGCCCCTTGTGCTGTCCTTGGCCATCCCTGAGCAGAGCCTGGCTCCAGCCCTGCACATCTTTATCCCAGCACTGAGGGCAGCCCTCAGGCTCCTCTGCTCCCAGCTCCAAGCCCCAGCTCCCTCAGCCTGTCCCCACAGGGAGATGTTCCACTGCCTGCAGCAGCTCTGGGGCTCTCTGCTGGACTCTCTCAAGCAGTTCTCTGAGGTTCTTCCTGAACTGAGGGGCCCAGAGCTGGCCACAATATTCCAGCTGTGGCCTCAGCAGGGTGGAGCAGAGGTGCAGGGGAACCTTTCTCAACCTACTAACCACAACCTTTCTAATCCACCCCAGGGTACCATTGGCCTTCTTGGCCACCAGGGCACATGGCTGGCTCCTGGGCATGATGACCCCAGCCCAGGTGGCCACCCACCAGCATTGTCCACCATGAAAAGAAAAAGGGCAACCAGTACCAAAGCAGAGAGTTCTGCCCCCTCCCCTTCAAACCTGAGTGATTAAAGGAGGAGACTGAGCTGATCCTCACAGCTTGGCAGGGCAGGGCCAGCTTGAATGAAGCTGGGAAGAAGACCTGCTGGGCTTACCATGGTGCTGGGTGGGAAGAGGGCATAGCTAATCCTGCAGAGGTTTTCTATGGAGATCTGGATGCTGCCATTGAAGATCTGGAAGCAGAAGAAGATGGCAGGGCAGTCCCGGGGGCAGATGTCCAGCTCTCCTGTGAAGGGGGACACAGTGATCACAGCCTCCTCCAAGCTGGACACGGGCTGCAGGCCAGTGAATCCTCCATCCACGTATCTCTGGGGGCAGAGCAGAGGCAGGGTTTGCTCTCAGGGCTGCTGCAGCCTGCGTGAGGCCAGCAGCACTGAGAGGAGAGCAGGCAGCTGCAGAATCATCTCCTGGCCTCAACCAGCCCCAGCATGTCCTCTCTTCCCACTTACACCAGCATCTCCTTGCATCCCTTACTCTACTCACTCTGAGGTGACCTTCTTGTGGCCTTCCAAGACCTGAAGGGGGCTACAAGAAAGCTGGGGAGGGACTTTTTAGAGTATCAGGGAGTGATAGGACTGGGGGGAATGGAATAAAGCTGGAAGTGGGGAGATTCAGACTGGATGTGAGGAAGAAGTTCTTCACCATGAGGGTGGTGAGAGCCTGGAATGGGTTGTCCAGGGAGGTGGTTGAGGCCTCATCCCTGGAGGTGTTTAAGGCCAGGCTGGATGAGACTCTGGCCAGCCTGATCTAGTGTGAGGTGTCCCTGGCCATGGCAGGGGGGTTGGAACTGGCTGAGCCTTGTGGTCCCTTCCAACCCTTACTAATTCGATGATTCTGTGATTCTGTGATTCTGTGATTCTGTGATTCTGTGATTCTATGATTCTGTGATTCTGTGATTCTGTGATTCTGTGATTCTATGATTCTGTGATTCTGTGATTCTATGATTCTATGATTCTGAGATTCTGTGATTCTGTGATTCTATGATTCTGTGATTCTGTGATTCTGTGATTCTGTGATTCTATGATTCTGTGATTCTGTGATTCTGTGATTCTGTGATTCTATGATTCTGTGATTCTGTGATTCTGTGATTCTGTGATTCTGTGCTTCTATGATTCTGTGATTCTGTGATTCTGTGATTCTGTGATTCTGTGATTCTGTGATTCTATGATTCTGTGATTCTGTGATTCTGTGATTCTGTGATTCTGTGATTCTATGATTCTATGATTCTATGATTCTGTGATTCTGTGATTCTGTGATTCTGTGATTCTATGATTCTGTGATTCTGTGATTCTGTGATTCTGTGATTCTGTGATTCTGTGATTCTATGATTCTGTGATTCTGTGATTCTGTGATTCTGTGATTCTATGATTCTGTGATTCTGTGATTCTGTGATTCTGTGATTCTATGATTCTGTGATTCTGTGATTCTGTGATTCTGTGATTCTGTGCTTCTATGATTCTATGATTCTGTGATTCTGTGATTCTGTGATTCTGTGATTCTGTGATTCTGTGATTCTGTGATTCTATGATTCTGTGATTCTGTGATTCTGTGATTCTGTGATTCTGTGATTCTATGATTCTATGATTCTATGATTCTGTGATTCTGTGATTCTATGATTCTGTGATTCTGTGATTCTGTGATTCTGTGATTCTGTGATTCTGTGATTCTATGATTCTGTGATTCTGTGATTCTGTGATTCTGTGATTCTATGATTCTGTGATTCTGTGATTCTGTGATTCTGTGATTCTATGATTCTGTGATTCTGTGATTCTGTGATTCTGTGATTCTGTGCTTCTATGATTCTATGATTCTGTGATTCTGTGATTCTGTGATTCTGTGATTCTGTGATTCTGTGATTCTGTGATTCTATGATTCTGTGATTCTGTGATTCTGTGATTCTGTGATTCTGTGATTCTATGATTCTATGATTCTATGATTCTGTGATTCTGTGATTCTATGATTCTATGATTCTGTGATTCTGTGATTCTGTGATTCTGTGCTTCTATGATTCTATGATTCTATGATTCTGTGATTCTGTGATTCTGTGATTCTGTGATTCTATGATTCTGTGATTCTGTGATTCTGTGATTCTATGATTCTGTGATTCTGTGATTCTGTGATTCTGTGCTTCTATGATTCTATGATTCTATGATTCTGTGATTCTGTGATTCTGTGATTCTGTGATTCTGTGATTCTATGATTCTATGATTCTATGATTCTGTGATTCTGTGATTCTATGATTCTATGATTCTGTGATTCTGTGATTCTGTGATTCTGTGCTTCTATGATTCTATGATTCTATGATTCTGTGATTCTGTGATTCTGTGATTCTGTGATTCTGTGATTCTGTGATTCTGTGCTTCTATGATTCTGTGATTCTATGATTCTATGATTCTCTGATTCTCTGATTCTCTGATTCTGAGATTCTGTGATTCTGTGATTCTGTGATTCTGTGATTCTGTGCTTCTATGATTCTATGATTCTGTGATTCTGTGATTCTATGATTCTGTGATTCTGTGATTCTGTGATTCTGTGCTTCTATGATTCTATGATTCTATGATTCTGTGATTCTGTGATTCTGTGATTCTGTGCTTCTATGATTCTATGATTCTATGATTCTGTGATTCTGTGATTCTGTGCTTCTATGATTCTATGATTCTATGATTCTGTGATTCTGTGATTCTATGATTCTGTGATTCTATGATTCTGTGATTCTGTGCTTCTATGATTCTATGATTCTGTGATTCTGTGATTCTGTGATTCTGTGATTCTGTGATTCTATGATTCTGTGATTCTATGATTCTATGATTCTGTGATTCTGTGATTCTGTGATTCTATGATTCTGTGATTCTGTGATTCTGTGATTCTGTGATTCTATGATTCTGTGATTCTGTGGTTCTGTGATTCTGTGATTCTATGATTCTGTGATTCTGTGATTCTGTGATTCTATGATTCTATGATTATATGATTCTGTGATTCTATGATTCTGTGATTCTATGATTCTGTGATTCTGTGATTCTGTGATTCTATGATTCTATGATTCTATGATTCTGTGATTCTGTGATTCTGTGATTCTATGATTCTGTGATTCTGTGATTCTGTGATTCTATGATTCTGTGATTCTATGATTCTGTGATTCTGTGATTCTGTGATTCTGTGATTCTGTGATTCTGTGATTCTATGATTCTGTGATTCTGTGATTCTATGATTCTGTGATTCTGTGATTCTGTGATTCTATGATTCTGTGATTCTATGATTCTGTGATTCTATGATTCTGTGATTCTGTGATTCTGTGATTCTGTGATTCTGTGATTCTGTGATTCTGTGATTCTATGATTCTGTGATTCTGTGATTCTGTGATTCTGTGATTCTGTGATTCTATGATTCTATGATTCTGTGATTCTGTGATTCTATGATTCTGTGATTCTGTGATTCTGTGATTCTGTGATTCTATGATTCTGTGATTCTATGATTCTGTGATTCTATGATTCTATGATTCTGTGATTCTGTGATTCTATGATTCTGTGATTCTGTGATTCTGTGATTCTGTGATTCTGTGATTCTATGATTCTGTGATTCTGTGATTCTGTGATTCTATGATTCTATGATTCTGTGATTCTGTGCTTCTGTGATTCTATGATTCTGTGATTCTATGATTCTGTGATTCTGTGATTCTGTGATTCTGTGATTCTATGATTCTGTGATTCTATGATTCTCTGATTCTGTGATTCTGTGATTCTCTGATTCTCTGATTCTCTGATTCTCTGATTCTGAGATTCTGTGATTCTGTGCTTCTATGATTCTATGATTCTATGATTCTGTGATTCTGTGATTCTGTGATTCTGTGATTCTATGATTCTGTGATTCTGTGATTCTGTGATTCTGTGATTCTCTGATTCTGTGATTCTGTGATTCTCTGATTCTGTGATTCTATGATTCTGTGATTCTGTGATTCTGTGATTCTGTGATTCTATGATTCTGTGATTCTGTGATTCTATGATTCTCTGATTCTGTGATTCTGTGATTCTGTGATTCTATGATTCTGTGGTTCTGTGGTTCTGTGATTCTGTGATTCTATGATTCTGTGATTCTGTGATTCTGTGATTCTATGATTCGATGATTCTATGATTCTGTGATTCTATGATTCTGTGATTCCATGATTCTGTGATTCTGTGATTCTGTGATTCCGTGATTCTGTGATTCTGTGATTCTATGATTCTGTGATTCTATGATTCTGTGATTCTGTGATTCTGTGATTCTGTGATTCTATGATTCTGTGATTCTATGATTCTGTGATTCTGTGATTCTATGATTCTGTGATTCTGTGATTGTGTGATTCTGTGATTCTATGATTCTGTGATTCTATGATTCTCTGATTCTGTGATTCTCTGATTCTCTGATTCTCTGATTCTGAGATTCTGTGATTCTGTGCTTCTATGATTCTCTGATTCTATGATTCTATGATTCTGTGATTCTGGTATTCTGTGATTCTGTGATTCTGTGATTCTATGATTCTGTGATTCTGTGATTCTGTGATTCTCTGATTCTGTGATTCTGTGATTCTCTGATTCTGTGATTCTATGATTCTGTGATTCTGTGATTCTGTGATTCTGTGATTCTATGATTCTGTGATTCTGTGATTCTGTGATTCTGTGATTCTGTGATTCTGTGATTCTGTGATTCTGTGATTCTATGATTCTGTGATTCTGTGATTCTCTGATTCTGTGATTCTGTGATTCTGTGATTCTATGATTCTGTGATTCTATGATTCTGTGATTCTGTGATTCTGTGATTCTGTGATTCTGTGATTCTGTGATTTTATGATTCCGTGATTCTGTGATTCTATGATTCTGTGATTCTGTGATTCTGTGATTCCCTGATTCTGTGATTCTGTGATTCGGTGATTCTCTGATTCTCTGATTCTGTGATTCTCTGATTCTCTGATTCTATGATTCTGTGATTCTCTGATTCTCTGATTCTCTGATTCTGAGATTCTGTGATTCTGTGCTTCTATGATTCTATGATTCTATGATTCTGTGATTCTGTGATTCTGTGATTCTGTGATTCTGTGCTTCTATGATTCTATGATTCTGTGATTCTGTGATTCTATGATTCTGTGATTCTGTGATTCTATGATTCTATGATTCTGTGATTCTGTGATTCTGTGATTCTGTGATTCTGTGATTCTATGATTCTGTGATTCTATGATTCTATGATTCTATGATTCTGTGATTCTGTGATTCTATGATTCTGTGTTTCTGTGATTCTGTGATTCTGTGATTCTCTGATTCTCTGATTCTCTGATTCTATGATTCCATGATTCTGAGATTCTGTGATTCTGTGATTCTGTGATTCTGTGATTCTGTGATTCTATGATTCTGTGATTCTGTGATTCTATGATTCTGTGATTCTATGATTCTGTGATTCTATGATTCTATGATTCTGTGATTCTGTGATTCTGTGATTCTGTGATTCTCTGATTCTCTGATTCTATGATTCTATGATTCTATGATTCTGAGATTCTGTGATTCTGTGATTCTGTGATTCTGTGATTCTGTGATTCTATGATTCTATGATTCTGTGATTCTATGATTCTATGATTCTGAGATTCTGTGATTCTGTGATTCTGTGATTCTGTGATTCTGTGATTCTATGATTCTATGATTCTGTGATTCTATGATTCTATGATTCTGTGGTTCTCTGATTCTGTGATTCTATGATTCTGTGATTCTGTGATTCTGTGATTCTGTGATTCTGTGATTCTGTGATTCTGTGATTCTATGATTCTGTGATTCTGTGATTCTGTGATTCTGTGATTCTATGATTCTGTGATTCTGTGATTCTGTGATTCTATGATTCTGTGATTCTGTGATTCTGTGATTCTATGATTCTGAGATTCTGTGATTCTGTGATTCTGTGATCTGATTCTGTGATTCTGTGATTCTGTGATTCTGTGATTCTGTGATTCTGTGATTCTGTGATTCTATGATTCTGTGATTCTGTGATTCTGTGATTCTATGATTCTGTGATTCTATGATTCTATGATTCTGTGATTCTGTGATTCTGTGATTCTATGATTCTATGATTCTGAGATTCTGTGATTGTGATTCTGTGATTCTATGATTCTGTGATTCTGTGATTCTGTGATTCTGTGATTCTGTGATTCTGTGATTCTGTGATTCTGTGATTCTATGATTCTATGATTCTATGATTCTGTGATTCTATGATTCTGTGATTCTATGATTCTGTGATTCTGTGATTCTATGATTCTCTGATTCTCTGATTCTGTGAATCTGTGAATCTGTGATTCTGTGATTCTCTGATTCTCTGATTCTCTGATTCTGTGATTCTGTGATTCTGTGATTCTCTGATTCTCTGATTCTATGATTCTGTGATTCTATGATTCTGTGATTCTATGATTCTATGATTCTGTGATTCTGTGGTTCTGTGATTCTG
This sequence comes from Indicator indicator, assembly GCF_027791375.1. Lineage (NCBI taxonomy): Eukaryota > Metazoa > Chordata > Aves > Piciformes > Indicatoridae > Indicator > Indicator indicator. Next base: position 277,452 of record NC_072044.1, read on the forward strand.
TGATTCTATGATTCTGTGATTCTGTGATTCTGTGATTCTATGATTCTATGATTATATGATTCTGTGATTCTATGATTCTGTGATTCTATGATTCTGTGATTCTGTGATTCTGTGATTCTATGATTCTATGATTCTATGATTCTGTGATTCTGTGATTCTGTGATTCTATGATTCTGTGATTCTGTGATTCTGTGATTCTATGATTCTGTGATTCTGTGATTTTGTGATTCTGTGATTCTGTGATTCTATGATTCTGTGATTCTGTGATTCTATGATTCTGTGATTCTGTGATTCTGTGATTCTATGATTCTATGATTCTGTGATTCTGTGATTCTGTGATTCTGTGATTCTGTGATTCTGTGATTCTGTGATTCTGTGATTCTGTGATTCTGTGATTCTATGATTCTGTGATTCTGTGATTCTATGATTCTGTGATTCTGTGATTCTGTGATTCTGTGATTCTATGATTCTGTGATTCTGTGATTCTGTGATTCTATGATTCTATGATTCTGTGATTCTGTGATTCTATGATTCTGTGATTCTGTGATTCTGTGATTCTGTGATTCTGTGATTCTATGATTCTGTGATTCTATGATTCTCTGATTCTGTGATTCTGTGATTCTATGATTCTGTGATTCTATGATTCTGTGATTCTGTGATTCTGTGATTCTGTGATTCTATGATTCTGTGATTCTATGAATCTCTGATTCTGTGATTCTCTGATTCTCTGATTCTCTGATTCTCTGATTCTCTGATTCTGAGATTCTGTGATTCTGTGCTTCTATGATTCTCTGATTCTATGATTCTGTGATTCTGTGATTCTGTGATTCTGTGATTCTGTGATTCTGTGATTCTGTGATTCTGTGATTCTCTGATTCTCTGATTCTGTGATTCTGTGATTCTCTGATTCTGTGATTCTGGTATTCTGTGATTCTGTGATTCTGTGATTCTGTGATTCTATGATTCTGTGATTCTGTGATTCTGTGATTCTGTGATTCTATGATTCTGTGGTTCTGTGGTTCTGTGATTCTGTGATTCTATGATTCTGTGATTCTGTGATTCTGTGATTCTATGATTCGATGATTCTATGATTCTGTGATTCTATGATTCCATGATTCTGTGATTCTGTGATTCTGTGATTCTGTGATTCTATGATTCTGTGATTCTGTGATTCTGTGATTCTATGATTCTGTGATTCTGTGATTCTGTGATTCTATTTCTGTGATTCTATGATTCTGTGATTCTATGATTCTGTGATTCTGTGATTCTGTGATTCTATGATTCTGTGATTCTATGATTCTGTGATTCTGTGATTGTGTGATTCTGTGATTCTATGATTCTGTGATTCTATGATTCTCTGATTCTGTGATTCTCTGATTCTCTGATTCTCTGATTCTGAGATTCTGTGATTCTGTGCTTCTATTATTCTCTGATTCTATGATTCTATGATTCTGTGATTCTGGTATTCTGTGATTCTGTGATTCTGTGATTCTATGATTCTGTGATTCTGTGATTCTGTGATTCTCTGATTCTGTGATTCTGTGATTCTCTGATTCTGTGATTCTATGATTCTGTGATTCTGTGATTCTGTGATTCTGTGATTCTATGATTCTGTGATTCTGTGATTCTCTGATTCTGTGATTCTGTGATTCTGTGATTCTGTTATTCTCTGATTCTGTGATTCTGTGATTCTGTGATTCTATGATTCTGTGATTCTATGATTCTATGATTCTGTGATTCTGTGATTCTGTGATTCTGTGATTTTATGATTCCGTGATTCTGTGATTCTATGATTCTGTGATTCTGTGATTCTGTGATTCTCTGATTCTGTGATTCTATGATTCTCTGATTCTGTGATTCTCTGATTCTCTGATTCTATGATTCTGTGATTCTATGATTCTGTGATTCTATGATTCTATGATTCTGTGATTCTCTGATTCTCTGATTCTCTGATTCTGAGATTCTGTGATTCTGTGCTTCTATGATTCTATGATTCTATGATTCTGTGATTCTGTGATTCTGTGATTCTGTGATTCTGTGCTTCTATGATTCTATGATTCTGTGATTCTGTGATTCTGTGATTCTGTGATTCTGTGATTCTATGATTCTGTGATTCTGTGATTCTGTGATTCTGTGATTCTGTGATTCTATGATTCTGTGATTCTATGATTCTATGATTCTGTGATTCTGTGATTCTGTGATTCTATGATTCTGTGTTTCTGTGATTCTGTGATTCTGTGATTCTCTGATTCTCTGATTCTCTGATTCTATGATTCCATGATTCTGAGATTCTGTGATTCTGTGATTCTGTGATTCTGTGAATCTATGATTCTATGATTCCATGATTCTGAGATTCTGTGATTCTGTGATTCTGTGATTCTGTGATTCTATGATTCTATGATTCTGTGATTCTATGATTCTATGATTCTGTGATTCTGTGATTCTGTGATTCTGTGATTCTATGATTCTGTGATTCTGTGGTTCTGTGATTCTGTGATTCTATGATTCTGTGATTCTGTGATTCTGTGATTCTGTGATTCTGTGATTCTGTGATTCTATGATTCTGTGATTCTGTGATTCTGTGATTCTGTGATTCTGTGATTCTGTGATTCTGTGATTCTATGATTCTGTGATTCTGTGATTCTGTGATTCTGTGATTCTGTGATTCTGTGATTCTATGATTCTGAGATTCTGTGATTCTGTGATTCTGTGATTCTGTGATTCTGTGATTTTATGATTCTGTGATTCTGTGATTCTATGATTCTGTGATTCTGTGATTCTGTGATTCTGTGATTCTGTGATTCTATGATTCTGTGATTCTGTGATTCTGTGATTCTATGATTCTGTGATTCTATGATTCTATGATTCTGTGATTCTGTGATTCTGTGATTCTATGATTCTATGATTCTGAGATTCTGTGATTGTGATTCTGTGATTCTATGATTCTGTGATTCTGTGATTCTGTGATTCTATGATTCTGTGATTCTGTGATTCTATGATTCTATGATTCTATGATTCTGTGATTCTGTGATTCTGTGATTCTGTGATTCTGTGATTCTGTGATTCTATGATTCTATGATTCTGTGATTCTATGATTCTCTGATTCTGTGATTCTGTGATTCTATGATTCTGTGATTCTGTGATTCTATGATTCTATGATTCTGTGATTCTGTGATTCTCTGATTCTGTGATTCTATGATTCTCTGATTCTATGATTCTGTGATTCTATGATTCTGTGATTCTGTGCTTCTATGATTCTATGATTCTGTGATTCTGTGATTCTGTGATTCTGTGATTCTGTGATTCTATGATTCTATGATTCTGTGATTCTGTGATTCTGTGATTCTGTGATTCTGTGATTCTATGATTCTGTGATTCTATGATTCTATGATTCTATGATTCTGTGATTCTGTGATTCTATGATTCTGTGTTTCTGTGATTCTGTGATTCTGTGATTCTCTGATTCTCTGATTCTCTGATTCTATGATTCCATGATTCTGAGATTCTGTGATTCTATGATTCTATGATTCTGTGATTCTATGATTCTATGATTCTGTGATTCTGTGATTCTGTGATTCTGTGATTCTGTGATTCTATGATTCTGTGATTCTGTGGTTCTGTGATTCTGTGATTCTATGATTCTGTGATTCTGTGATTCTGTGATTCTGTGATTCTGTGATTCTGTGATTCTATGATTCTGTGATTCTGAGATTCTGTGATTCTATGATTCTGTGATTCTGTGATTCTGTGATTCTGTGATTCTATGATTCTGTGATTCTGTGATTCTGTGATTCTATGATTCTGAGATTCTGTGATTCTGTGATTCTATGATTCTGTGATTCTATGATTCTATGATTCTGTGATTCTGTGATTCTGTGATTCTATGATTCTATGATTCTGAGATTCTGTGATTGTGATTCTGTGATTCTGTGATTCTGTGATTCTGTGATTCTATGATTCTGTGATTCTGTGATTCTATGATTCTATGATTCTATGATTCTGTGATTCTGTGATTCTGTGATTCTGTGATTCTGTGATTCTGTGATTCTATGATTCTATGATTCTGTGATTCTATGATTCTGTGATTCTATGATTCTGTGATTCTGTGATTCTATGATTCTCTGATTCTCTGATTCTGTGAATCTGTGAATCTGTGATTCTGTGATTCTCTGATTCTATGATTCTGTGATTCTATGATTCTGTGATTCTCTGATTCTCTGATTCTATGATTCTGTGATTCTCTGATTCTGTGCTTCTGTGATTCTCTGATTCTGTGATTCTATGATTCTGTGATTCTATGATTCTGTGATTCTATGATTCTATGATTCTGTGATTCTGTGATTCTGTGATTCTCTGATTCTCTGATTCTGTGATTCTCTAATTCTCTGATTCTGTGATTCTCTGATTCTCTGATTCTATGATTCTGTGATTCTATGATTCTGTGATTCTATGATTCTATGATTCTGTGATTCTCTGATTCTCTGATTCTATGATTCTGTGATTCTCTGATTCTGTGATTCTGTGATTCTCTGATTCTCTGATTCTGTGATTCTGTGATTCTGTGATTCTGTGATTCTCTGATTCTGTGATTCTGTGATTCTATGATTCTGTGATTCTATGATTCTGTGATTCTGTGATTCTGTGATTCTCTGATTCTCTGATTCTATGATTCTGTGATTCTCTGATTCTCTGATTCTATGATTCTGTGATTCTATGATTCTATGATTCTATGATTCTGTGATTCTGTGATTCTGTGATTCTATGATTCTGTGATTCTGTGATTCTGTGATTCTATGATTCTGTGATTCTGTGATTTTGTGATTCTGTGATTCTGTGATTCTATGATTCTATGATTCTGTGATTCTGTGATTCTGTGATTCTATGATTCTGTGATTCTGTGATTCTGTGATTCTATGATTCTATGATTCTATGATTCTGTGATTCTATGATTCTGTGATTCTGTGATTCTGTGATTCTATGATTCTGTGATTCTATGATTCTGTGATTCTATGATTCTATGATTCTGTGATTCTGTGATTCTGTGATTCTGTGATTCTGTGATTCTATGATTCTGTGATTCTGTGATTCTGTGATTCTGTGATTCTCTGATTCTGTGATTCTGTGATTCTCTGATTCTGTGATTCTATGATTCTGTGATTCTGTGATTCTGTGATTCTGTGATTCTGTGATTCTATGATTCTATGATTCTATGATTCTGTGATTCTGTGATTCTATGATTCTGTGATTCTATGATTCTATGATTCTGTGATTCTGTGATTCTGTGATTCTCTGATTCTGTGATTCTGTGATTCTATGATTCTGTGATTCTATGATTCTGTGATTCTGTGATTCTGTGATTCTGTGATTCTGTGATTCTATGATTCTGTGGTTCTGTGGTTCTGTGATTCTGTGATTCTATGATTCTGTGATTCTGTGATTCTGTGATTCTATGATTCTATGATTCTGTGATTCTATGATTCTGTGATTCCATGATTCTGTGATTCTGTGATTCTGTGATTCTATGATTCTGTGATTCTGTGATTCTGTGATTCTATGATTCTGTGATTCTGTGATTTTGTGATTCTGTGATTCTGTGATTCTATGATTCTGTGATTCTATGATTCTGTGATTCTATGATTCTGTGATTCTGTGATTCTGTGATTCTGTGATTCTATGATTCTGTGATTCTATGATTCTGTGATTCTGTGATTCTGTGATTCTGTGATTCTATGATTCTGTGATTCTATGATTCTGTGATTCTGTGATTCTATGATTCTCTGATTCTGTGATTCTGTGATTCTCTGATTCTCTGATTCTCTGATTCTGAGATTCTGTGATTCTGTGCTTCTATGATTCTCTGATTCTATGATTCTATGATTCTGTGATTCTGTGATTCTGTGATTCTGTGATTCTCTGATTCTGTGATTCTGTGATTCTCTGATTCTGTGATTCTGTGATTCTGTGATTCTGTGATTCTATGATTCTGTGATTCTATGATTCTGTGATTCTGTGATTCTATGATTCTCTGATTCTGTGATTCTCTGATTCTCTGATTCTCTGATTCTCTGATTCTGAGATTCTGTGATTCTGTGCTTCTATGATTCTATGATTCTGTGATTCTATGATTCTGTGATTCTGTGATTCTCTGATTCTCTGATTCTATGATTCTGTGATTCTGTGATTCTCTGATTCTGTGATTCTATGATTCTGTGATTCTGTGATTCTCTGATTCTCTGATTCTCTGATTCTGTGATTCTCTGATTCTCTGATTCTATGATTCTGTGATTCTATGATTCTGTGATTCTATGATTCTATGATTCTGTGATTCTCTGATTCTCTGATTCTCTGATTCTGAGATTCTGTGATTCTGTGCTTCTATGATTCTATGATTCTATGATTCTGTGATTCTGTGATTCTGTGATTCTGTGATTCTGTGCTTCTATGTTTCTATGATTCTGTGATTCTGTGATTCTATGATTCTGTGATTCTGTGCTTCTATGTTTCTATGATTCTGTGATTCTGTGATTCTATGATTCTGTGATTCTGTGATTCTATGATTCTGTGATTCTGTGCTTCTATGTTTCTTTGATTCTGTGATTCTGTGATTCTATGATTCTGTGATTCTGTGATTCTATGATTCTGTGATTCTGTGCTTCTATGTTTCTATGATTCTGTGATTCTGTGATTCTATGATTCTGTGATTCTGTGATTCTATGATTCTGTGATTCTGTGCTTCTATGTTTCTATGATTCTGTGATTCTGTGATTCTGTGATTCTGTGATTCTATGATTCTGTGATTCTGTGATTCTATGATTCTGTGATTCTGTGATTCTGTGATTCTGTGATTCTGTGATTCTGTGATTCTGTGATTCTATGATTCTGTGATTCTATGATTCTGTGATTCTGTGATTCTATGATTCTGTGATTCTATGATTCTATGATTCTGTGATTCTGTGATTCTATGATTCTGTGATTCTATGATTCTATGATTCTATGATTCTGTGATTCTGTGATTCTATGATTCTGTGTTTCTGTGATTCTGTGATTCTGTGATTCTCTGATTCTCTGATTCTCTGATTCTATGATTCCATGATTCTGAGATTCTGTGATTCTCTGATTCTGTGATTCTGTGATTCTATGATTCTATGATTCTGTGATTCTATGATTCTATGATTCTGTGATTCTGTGATTCTGTGATTCTGTGATTCTATGATTCTGTGATTCTGTGGTTCTGTGATTCTGTGATTCTATGATTCTATGATTCTGTGATTCTGTGATTCTGTGATTCTGTGATTCTGTGATTCTGTGATTCTGTGATTCTATGATTCTGTGATTCTGTGATTCTGTGATTCTGTGATTCTGTGATTCTGAGATTCTGTGATTCTGTGATTCTGTGATTCTGTGATTCTGTAATTCTGTGATTCTATGATTCTATGATTCTGTGATTCTGTGATTCTGTGATTCTGTGATTCTGTGATTCTATGATTCTGTGATTCTGTGATTCTGTGATTCTGTGATTCTGTGATTATATGATTCTGTGATTCTGTGATTCTATGATTCTATGATTCTGTGATTCTGTGATTCTGTGATTCTATGATTCTATGATTCTGAGATTCTGTGATTGTGATTCTGTGATTCTATGATTCTGTGATTCTGTGATTCTGTGATTCTGTGATTCTATGATTCTGTGATTCTGTGATTCTATGATTCTATGATTCTATGATTCTGTGATGCTGTGATTCTGTGATTCTGTGATTCTATGATTCTGTGATTCTATGATTCTGTGATTCTATGATTCTGTGATTCTGTGATTCTCTGATTCTCTGATTCTGTGATTCTGTGCTTCTACGATTCTCTGATTCTCTGATTCTGTGATTCTGTGAATCTGTGATTCTCTGATTCTCTGATTCTCTGATTCTGTGATTCTGTGATTCTGTGATTCTGTGATTCTCTGATTCTCTGATTCTATGATTATGTGATTCTATGATTCTGTGATTCTCTGATTCTCTGATTCTATGATTCTGTGATTCTCTGATTCTGTGATTCTGTGATTCTATGATTCTGTGATTCTATGATTCTGTGATTCTGTGATTCTGTGATTCTATGATTCTATGATTCTGTGATTCTATGATTCTGTGATTCTATGATTCTCTGATTCTCTGATTCTGTGATTCTGTGAATCTGTGATTCTGTGATTCTCTGATTCTCTGATTCTGTGATTCTGTGATTCTGTGATTCTCGGATTCTCTGATTCTCTGATTCTGTGATTCTGTGAATCTGTGATTCTGTGATTATCTGATTCTCTGATTCTCTGATTCTGTGATTCTGTGATTCTGTGCTTCTACGATTCTCTGATTCTCTGATTCTGTGATTCTGTGAATCTGTGATTCTGTGATTCTCTGATTCTCTGATTCTGTGATTCTGTGATTCTGTGATTCTGTGATTCTCTGATTCTCTGATTCTATGATTCTGTGATTCTATGATTCTGTGATTCTGTGATTCTCTGATTCTATGATTCTGTGATTCTCTGATTCTCTGATTCTGTGATTCTCTGATTCTCTGATTCTATGATTCTGTGATTCTATGATTCTGTGATTCTATGATTCTATGATTCTGTGATTCTCTGATTCTCTGATTCTATGATTCTGTGATTCTATGATTCTGTGATTCTGTGATTCTGTGATTCTCTGATTCTGTGATTCTGTGATTCTCTGATTCTCTGATTCTATGATTCTGTGATTCTCTGATTCTCTGATTCTATGATTCTGTGATTCTATGATTCTGTGATTCTGTAATTCTGTGATTCTGTGATTCTGTGATTCTGTGATTCTATGATTCTGTGATTCTGTGATTCTGTGATTCTATGATTCTGTGATTCTGTGATTCTATGATTCTGTGATTCTGTGATTCTATGATTCTGTGATTCTGTAATTCTGTGATTCTGTGATTCTGTGATTCTGTGATTCTATGATTCTGTGATTCTCTGATTCTCTGATTCTGTGATTCTGTGATTCTATGATTCTGTGATTCTATGATTCTGTGATTCTGTGATTCTATGATTCTGTGATTCTGTGATTCTGTGATTCTGTGATTCTATGATTCTGTGATTCTGTGATTCTGTGATTCTCTGATTCTGTGATTCTATGATTCTGTGATTCTGTGATTCTATGATTCTGTGATTCTATGATTCTGTGATTCTGTGATTCTGTGATTCTATGATTCTGTGATTCTATGATTCTGTGATTCTCTGATTCTCTGATTCTGTGATTCTATGATTCTGTGATTCTTTGATTCTATGATTCTGTGATTCTGTGATTCTCTGATTCTATGATTCTATGATTCTGTGATTCTGTGATTCTATGATTCTATGATTCTATGATTCTGTGATTCTGTGATTCTATGATTCTATGATTCTGTGATTCTGTGATTCTATGATTCTATGATTCTATGATTCTGTGATTCTGTGATTCTATGATTCTATGATTCTGTGATTCTGTGATTCTGTGATTCTCTGATTCTGTGATTCTATGATTCTGTGATTCTGTGATTCTATGATTCTGTGATTCTATGATTCTGTGATTCTGTGATTCTGTGATTCTATGATTCTGTGATTCTATGATTCTGTGATTCTCTGATTCTCTGATTCTGTGATTCTATGATTCTGTGATTCTTTGATTCTATGATTCTGTGATTCTGTGATTCTCTGATTCTATGATTCTGTGATTCTGTGATTCTATGATTCTTTGATTCTATGATTCTGTGATTCTGTGATTCTCTGATTCTATGATTCTATGATTCTGTGATTCTGTGATTCTATGATTCTATGATTCTATGATTCTGTGATTCTGTGATTCTATGATTCTATGATTCTGTGATTCTATGATTCTGTGATTCTATGATTCTGTGATTCTATGATTCTATGACTCTGTGACTCTATGATTCTGTGACTATGACTCTATGATTCTGATCTTTCCCAGCTCCTTCTCCTGCCCTGCCTCTGGCACCCAGCTGGCTCCTGGAGCAGGGGCTGCAGTCAGCAGCAGTTATTAACAGGGCAGCAGAACTCTTTTAGTGCACAAAGCTTTGTAAAGTTCTTCTGGCAGTCATCAGGCCACTCAAACACCTCCCACCTTAGAGTGGCCTCAACACTTCAGGTCCTGAGCTTGAGCAGGAGAAGCTCCTGCACCTCTTGGTTGCCTGCAGGCAACCCTGAGAGCTGCTCACCAGCAAAGGAAATGTCCTTTCCTTATCCAAAAGGAAAATTTGCCACCCACTCAGTGGGGTTTGAGGTTGCAAGGACTGCAGCTGATCACAGAATCTGAATTAACCAGGCTGGAAAAGACCTCAGAGATCATCAAGTCCAACCTATCACCCAACCCCATCTCATCAACTAACCCATGGTACTGAGTGCCTCATCCAGGCTTATTTTAAACACTTCCAGAGATGGTGACTCCACCACCTCCCTGGGCAGCACATCCCAAGGGTCAATCTCTCTCTCTGGGAAGAATTTCTTCCTCTCATCCAGTCTGAACCTGCCCTGGTGCAGCTTGAGACTGTGTCCTCTCCTTCTGTCACTGCTCCCTGTGAGAAGAGACCAACCCCCACCTGGCTACAGCCTCCTTTCAGGTAGTTGTAGACAGCAATGAGGTCTGCCCTGAGCCTCCTCTTCTCCAGGCTGAACACCCCCAGCTCCCTCAGCCTCTCCTCATAGGGTTTGTGTTCCAGACCCCTCCCCAGCCTTGTGCCCCAGATCCCTCCCTAGCCTTGTGCTCCAGACCCCTCCCCAGACTTCTTTGCCCTCCTCTGGACAACTTCCAGCATCTCAACATATTTCTTAAACTGAGGAGCCCAGAACTGGACACAGCACTCAAGCTGTGGTCTAACCAGTGCTGAGCACAGGGCAGGATGAGTTCCCTGCTCCTGCTGGCCACACTATTGCTGATGCAGGCCATTGGGCATTGGCCTCCTTGGCCACCTGGGCACACTGCTGGCTCCTGTTCAGCTGCTGTCACCAAGCACCCCTGGGGCCCTCTCTGCCTGGCTGCTCTCCAGCCACTCTGTCCCCAGCCTGCAGCACTGCCAGGGGTTGTTGTAGCCCCTGGCACTCAGAGGTGTTAAATCTCATGCCCTTGGACTCTGCCTCATCTGACTAGCCTGTTGAGGTCCCTCTGCAGAGCCCTCCTGCCCTCTAACAGATCAGCTCCTGCCACCAGCTTGGTGTCATCTGCAAACCTACTGATGATGGACTCAATCCCCTCCTCCAGCTCAAACACTGAGGTGAGAACACAGAGGAGCCTCACACAGCCATGCCACTGAGCCCTGGGTCCTGCAGGCTTCACGCACTTGGTGGGCAGGGGCTGGAGCCCAGGTTAAGCTGGAGACCTGACCTGAACTCCAGGTACAGACATCTGAGGGCTAAATAGGGCTCAGTGGGTGCAGACCAACAGGAGTCAAGGCTAGATCCCAGCTTTATCCCAGCTGCAAATCTGCTGCTCTGGCCTCGTGGGCTTGGGCACACAAGCAGGGCTGGGTGGATCAGCTGCCCCACTGCCCACCTGCACCACTGTGGATGGTTTTAGGCTGTACCTTTAAAATTCTTCCACAGATCTTGGAGAGAAAGTGGTGGGAATGTAAATAAATCACTACTGGGGGGTAAAAAAAGAAAATAATCAGAGAATCACAGAATTGTCAGGGTTGGAAGGGACCTCAAGTCTCAGCCAGCTCCAACCCCCCTGCCATGCCCAGGGACACCTCACACCACAGCAGGTTGCTCACAGCCACCTCCAGCCTGGCTGCAAAAACCTCCAGGGATGAGGCTTCCACCACCTCCCTGGGCAACCTGTGCCAGGCTCTCACCACCCTCATGGGGAAGAATTTCTTCCTAACATCCAATCTGAATCTCCCCACGTCTAGTTTTTTTTTCCATTCCCTATAGCCCTGTCACTCCCTGACACCCTCAAAAGTCCCTCCCCAGCTTTCTTGTAGCCTCCTTCAGATCCTGGAAGGCCACAAGAAGGTCTCCTGGGAGACAAGATATACAACATTGACACTACTGACAATTAATAAACAGCACAAGGACCTCCCCCCTCCAGGCCAAAGACCACAGAATCATAGAATCATGGAATCATAGAATGAGAATCATAGAATCATAGAATCACAGAATCAGAGAATCAGAGAATCATGGAATCATGGAATCATAAAATCATAGAATCAGAATCATAAAATCATAGAATCAGAATCATAGAATCATAGAATCACAGAATCAGAATCATAGAATCACAGAATCATAAAATCATGGAATCATAGAATCATAGAATCAGAATCATAAAATCATAGAATCAGAATCATAGAATCATAGAATCACAGAATCAGAATCATATAATCACAGAATCATAAAATCATGGAATCATAGAATCATAGAATCATAGAATCAGAATCATAAAATCATAGAATCCGAATCATAGAATTGTAGAATCATGGAATCACAGAATCACAGAATCATAGAATCATAGAATTATAGATTCACAGAATCAGAATCATAGAATCATAGAATCACAGAATCAGAATCATAGAATCATAGATTCACAGAATCAGAATCATAGAATCACAGAACCACAGAACCATAGAATCATAGAATCACAGAATCATAGAATCATAGAATCAGAATCATAGAATCATGGAATCATAGAATTATAGAATTATAGAATCATAGAATCAACCAGGTTGGAAGAGACCTCCAAGATCATCCAGTCCAACCTATCACCCAGCCCTATCCAATCAACTAGACAAGAGCTACAGGCTGGGGACAGAGTGACTGGAGAGCAGCCAGACAGAAAGGGACCAGGGGAGCTGCAACAGCTTCTCCCTTCCCTGCCTCCTCCCTTACCCTCCCCTGCACAAAAATGCAGCCAAGGTCAAGCAGAAGCCAGGAGAAGCATAAAGTTAGTACCTCCCAGCCTGAGGAAGTGAGAAGAGAGAGAAATTGGTTTGGGAACCAAATGTTATGGCAGCTCTCTCTCCAATGGGATTGCTCAGAATGATCCTCATTCTCCTCCTGACACCCAGGAGTCATTTACTCACATTTCACCTACTTGGGGGTTTTAATGTTCAAGAGCTGTGGAAAGATTTTTCAAGGCATAGCCTGAAAGGACCACAACCATTAAGTAAAGGGGAAGCCCAGGCACAGGTCTGTCTCCACCTGTGCTGGAGGGAATGTGGAAGTCCAAGCCAAGGAGGTGCTGCAGGGGTGTTGAAGCATCACTCACCACGCCCCGGTAGGACGGAGGGATGAAGCCACAGTAGATAGGAAGAAAGCAGCTGCAGAGGAGAGCCTGAGGGAAGAGAAGAGTTGCAGAAATAAACATTCCTGTCAAAGGTCTTCTGAACAAAAGCTGTTGACTGAGTGCCTGCAAATGCAGGCTTGACAAATCTCCCAGAGCCAGGCTGTTGGTCCCGCCTGGGCTTTGCTCTTGACTGATTCAAGAAGAATCACACAATGCTTTAGGTTGGGAGGGACCTCTGAAGCACATCTATCCCAACAACCCTGCAGTCCCCAGGGACATGCCCAACCACAGCAGGTTGCTCACAGCTCCAAACAACCTGACCTGCAATGGTGCCAGGCATGGGGCAGCTCTCACCTCTCTGGGCAGCCTGGCACAGGCTCTCCCCACCCTCAGGGTCAAACATTTCTCCCTTCTCTCCACTCTCAGTCTGCCTCTTTGAGTTCCAAACCCTCACCCCTTGTCCTGTCCCAACAGGCCCTGCTCAAATCTCTGTCCCCAGCTTCCTTCCAGGCTCCTTGAAGCACTGCAAGGCCACCAGGAGGTCTCCCTGGAGCCTTCTCCTCTCCAAGCTGCACAACCCCAACTCTCTCAGCCTGGCCTCCCAGCAGAGGCCTTCCAGCCCTGTTGCTGGGGAACAAGGAAAATGACTGCCACAAGGACTTGGCCAAGGAGAGACCTGTCCACAAAGCTGAGAGGTCATCTCAGCATCACAGTCTCACAGTCTCACAGTATAGCAGAGGTTGGAAGGGACCTCCAGAGAGCATCAGGTCCAACCCCCCTGCCAGAGAAGGAGACTCCACAACCCCCCTGGGCAGCCTGCTCCAGTGCTCTGTCACCCTCACTGGAAAGAAGTTTCTCCTCATGTTGAGCTGAAATCTCCTCTGTTCAAGTTTGAACTCATTGTTCCTTGTCCTATCACTGTGAACCACCCAACAGAGCCTGGCCCCCTCCTCCTGACACCCACCCCTCAGCTATTGATAGACATTGATCAGATCCCTCTCAGCCTTCTCCTCTCCACACTAAACAGCCCCAGGGCTCTCAGTCTCTCTTCACAGGGGAGATGCTCAAGTCCCCAAATCATCCTCATGGCTCTCCCTTGGACTCTCTCCAGCAGGTCTCTGTCTCTCCTGAACTGGGGAGCCCCAAACTGGACACAGCATCAACATCAAGGAGTCATTGGAACTGGCTAGAGCTGGCCAGAGCTGGCCAGTTTCTCAACAGCAACTTCTTGATGCTGGCAACAAACTTTCTGCTTCTTTAGTATGATTTGTCCCTGCCTGATTCTGGACCTAACAACATCTTCATTCCTCCACACTTCATGGTGGGACCACAGCTCTGGTAGAGCTTCCTGACTCTCCCCATCTTGGGCAGGAAACAGTGCAGGTCAAGTCAGAGTCAGAGAATTGTTTGGGTTGGATAAGTCCTCTAAGACCCTCCAGCCCCAACCAGCAACCCAACCCCACCATGGCCACCAAACCATGGCCCCAAGTGCCATGGCCACACTTTGCTTGGGCACCTCCAGGGATGGGGACTCCACCACATCCCAGGGCAGCCTCTTCCAATCCCTGACCACTCTTACAGCAAAGAAATTGTTCCTAACAGGGAGTTGGGAAAACCCTTTCAGGTCATCCACTCCAACCATTCTCTAACCCTGCCAAACCCAGCGCTGAACCACATCCCTCAGCATCACAGCTCCGTGGCTTTAAGTCATCAATGCTCAGGCACCTGCAGCCCAAGCAGGAGGTAAAGATCTTCCTACAGTATGAGAGGAAGGCCCTGTTACCTGAATGAGTTCCTCTTTGGAGCTGAAGTCAGAGACCATCACGTTCTGGCCATCAGCCACCCGGGTGAGGGAGATGTGCAGCCGCCCCGAGGCCAGCTGGTAGGAGTCCTCTGGGAGCATCCTCTGCAGAACTGTCTTGATATTGGCCAGCAAGCTGCACTTGGGAGAAAGAGGGCCCAGGATGGTCTTCCTGACTTCCTTTGCCATGGCAAAGAAAAATTCCTTTAGGTCATCTGACACAGAGAGAGGGGGGAAAAGAGAGAAAGTCACTGTCCCTGCTGCCCTGCAGATCTATTTCCAGCAGATCCAGGGAGGTTCTCCTCCCCCTCTGCTCTGCCCTGGTGAGGACACACCTGGAATATTGCATCCAGTTTTGGGCTCCCCAGGTCAGGAGGGACAGGGATCTGCTGGAGAGAGTCCAACAGAGGGCTACAAGCATGCTGAAGGGACTGGAGCACTGCCCTGTGAGGAGAGGCTGAGAGCCCTGGGGGGGGGTTGGTCTGGACAAGGGAAGGCTGAGAGGGGATTTAATCAATGCTTATAAACATCTGAGGGCTGGGGGGCAAGAGGCAGGGGACAGGGACAGGCTCTGCTCAGCTGCACCCTGGCATAGCACAAGGGGCAATGGATGGAAACTGCAGCACAGGAGGTTCCACCTCAACATGAGGAGGAACTTCTGCACTGTGAGGCTCACAGAGCCCTGGAGCAGGCTGCCCAGAGAGGTTCTGGAGTCTCCTTCTCTGGAGCCTTTCCAGCCCCATCTGGATGTGTTCTGTGTGACCTGTGCTGGATTCTCTGCTCCTGCTGTGGCAGGGGGGTTGGACTGGATGATCTCCAGAGGTCCCTCCCAACCCCTGACATCCTCTGATTCTCTGATCCTGCGATCTTGGTCCCTTTGCTGAAACAAGGACCTCTCTTGGGGGAAGACCTCACCTTGGGGGTGTAAACTCTGGGAGCCAAAAGCTTCTCTGGTTCCCCAAGGCTGCACAGAGTCATCCTTGCACCCAGAAAGGCTCCCTGGGACTTTGCACCCCCGGCAAGCCACAGCCTTGTCTCAGCACCATGGCTCTGGAGGGGCAAAGGTCTCCAGGCTGTCTCGCAAGGTTGATTTAGCATCAGGGACAGACAGACAGACAGATTAGCTGCAGTGTCCTGAAGGCAACTGGAGCAGCACAGGTCTTAAGAGGGGTTATAAATGTTTGAGCAGATGTTCAGGCCATGTGGTGTGATGATTAATGCTGGGTGGGTTCATGCAGGGCCTTCAGGGATGCCAGAAGAGTCAGAGACACTCCGGGCAGGTGAAGCATCCCAACCCCCTGCAGTGCATGCATGTTCCAGGGCCTGGGAAGGGGGGAAAGCAGGGAAAACACTGCCCACATGCTGCCAGGTAGGAGCTGGGAGCCAGCTCCAGCTCTGGGGACTGTGGCTCTGGACAGGGCTTTGACTCAAGGTGAGCAAGGCATGACCTTGGCATGCAGTGCCATGGCTGTCCCTGCCTGCACCAGCCTCTGTGAGCCCAGGTGGTGACCTGTGGGGTGGCAAAGGACAGCCTGGCTTGAAGAGCTCAGACCTCCTCACCCAGCCCAGGGCAGGGCAGGGACATGGCCAGAGCCACCCCATCAAGGGCCAGGCACAACTTTTACCCTCTTTTTGCCCCAGTCCTCCCCACAGTGGATCTGACAGAGTTTGTGCCACACTCATTTTCCATATTAGAAACCCAAGCAGAGTCCTCACTGCCCAGAAGCTCTTTTCTTCCCCTGGGGAAGATGTTTTGGGCACAAGATCATGTCAGCACCTCTAGGTGGGTGATTCCTTCCACCCCTGATGAAGCAGACCCCCATTCAGCACAGATGTCTGCAGCTACCAGAGCAGCTACCAGACTGATGGATAGCTGCTGGATGGCCCCAGCTCTACCCCACTGCCCCAGCAGGAGGAATCAGAGAAGCAGAGTTTGGGGCCTTGGCTGATTTGTGGAGGAGTTCAGGCCCTCCAGGAGTTCAGGTGGGCAGAAGAGGTCCTTTTGGCTTTGTCTGAATGCACTCACCAAACTTCTGCATTCTTTTTTCTTAGGTGCAGCAGGGTGGTTCTAGCAGCCAGCAGAGATTTCAGGAACTCTTTCCTCTGCTGTTATTTGCACCCTAAAGCCTCAGCTCCTCCTAAATGTCCCCGGAGACTGACAGAATTGTTTGGGGTGGATAAGTTCTCTGAGATCATCCAATCCAACCCACCATGACCACCAAACCATGGCCCCAAGTGCCATGGCCACAGGTTTCTTGAGCACCTCCAGCCATGGGGACTCCACCACCTCCCTGGGCAGCCTCTTCCAATCCCTGACCACTCTTGCAGCAAACAAATTTTTCCTCATCTCCAACCTAACCCTCCCCTGGCACAACTTCAGGCCAGTTCCTCTCCTTCTATCACCTGAGACTAGGGAGAAGAGCCCAACCCCCACTTGGCTCCAACCTCCTTTCAGGGAGTTGTGCTTGAAGCAGGGCTTGGATCATCCTTCCAAGACTTAAGCCTTGTGTGCCCTTGTTTACACATGGACACTAATTGGAAATATGGGAGGATGTGATTATTAAAAGTGGATTAACTGCTCCAAATTAATTCTACACATAGAGGATCTTATTGCTGGGGGGTGGGGAGGGTGTTTTGTTGCTTCCATTGTCTAAAGAGGTTCAGAGTAAAAACCTCTTTTGAAGCAGTAAGAGAAACCCCTGAGCCAGGTCAGAGCAGGGACTGCTGTCCCTCTGGACTTGTCCCTCTGAGGAGCCCTTGTGAGCTTTGGCCAAGGGGAAAGGAGCTCCTGGAGCTGGAAACAGGAGTCACACCACATCTTATAGAATCATAGAAAAGTCACCCACTCCAAGTCCCTCTGCAGTCAGCAGGGACATCCTCAACTGGATCAGGCTGCCCAGAACCCTCTCGAGCCTCACCTTGAATATCTCCAGGGATGGAGCCTCAACCACTTCTCCCTGGGCAACCTGTTGCAGTGTTCCAGCACCCTCGTGGTGCAGAACTTGTTCCTAACATCCAACCTTCCCCTGTGATGGGCAGGTTGAGTAGGACAACCCAAAGCAATACACAAAGAGAGCTGCCAGCTCTGGAGCTCCCTAAGTGCCTGTCCCTCATGTCCTTTCATGGCTAAGGGAAGCTGATTCATAGGGAACAAGGAGGCTTTGTGTGGTGGACTTGATTTGGGACAAGATACTTATAGGATCAGAGGATCCCAGGATGTCAGGGGTTGGAAGGGACCTCTGGAGGTCATCCAGTCCAACCCCCTGCCAGAGCAGGGCTATAGAACCCAGCACAGGTCACACAGGAACACATCCAGATGGGCCTGGAAAGGCTCCTCCAGAGAAGGAGACTCCACAACCTCTCTGGACAGCCTGCT